>NC_057814.1:343581637-343638906 GCF_018294505.1 Triticum aestivum
GAAAAAATCACTATAATGGCGAGTGTCTCAAAACTCTTCCCAGGTCAAACTGACAGGATGGGCACAAAAATTTTTTGACTTTTTTTTTTTCGGAAATCAGGGCAGCGACGACGAAAAAGTGCGACAAAAAATCACTATGATGGCGAGTGTCTCAAAACACTACCCGGGGCCTAAAAATAGGATAGGGAAAAAATATTTTTGGTTGCCGAAATTTTGGCCTAAAAACTGCCCGGGGGTCTCAAAGTCGACTCCACCAAAATATTTTAATTTTTTTTTTCCGAGACCTACTCAGGCAAGGAAACACGAAACGGAAAATATATGGATCTCTAAAACAAACCGACTATGAAGAGAACTCGGATTGGTGGTGGATATATGGCGGTAGTATATGGCAGCGGTGGTGGTATATGGCAGCGGTGGTGGTATATGGATACGGATTCAAAGCGGTGGCGGATAAGCAATGGTGGTAGATGGCAAGGCGATGATGATGGTGCGGCGGCGGCGTGACAACTTATGACCAGAACTCGAAACTCTAAAAGACTAGACTCTAAGACCAGCAACTTGACACGACGATGCAACCGCAAATTCAACAAAGCAAAAACCCTAAAAAGATTATGCAAAGGCTCAGATTGGTTCGGATATGATGAACTAACCCTAATTTTTTTTTTGTGGCTTTTTCGTGGACTGTAGGTATGAAGAACAGACTCGATCTAAACTACGAAAAACTGTAAAATCTCACCGAGCAACCTGGAAATCTGATACCACTTGATAGAGGCGAGGGTGTCCCGATCTTTCGATGAGATGATAACTATCGATTTGGTGGAGTCGACTTTGACGATCCGACTACAAACGTGCACGACGTTGCGCCTTAGCAATCGCTAAACCAATCTCCTGAGGTTACTGACGATGCCGGAAGCACGATCAGCCTGACCACGAAGGTCTATTCCTGCAAGCAATCGAAGAACGAGCAAGAATATGATAAAGCAATCTGAATATTGCGATTATATATGAAGTATTGATAATGGTGGGGATCCGTAAGCGGTCTTGGTCTGGTCGTTGGACACAAACGAAGTACACGAAGTTGCAATGGCTAACTTTTAACTAAACAAATCCCAAAGTCTAAACGACGCCCTAAGGGCTGTATATATGGAGGAAGAGGGGGGGGGGGAACTTCGTGGCCCTTGAGGAAGGGGTCCGAAACCAACCCTATCTCTTGTTTCCCCACACATACGGACTCTAAAAACAGCCTATACTTATGTATTTCGAAATTACATGGGCCTGGCCCAATAATAAGGTGACGCAGCACCTAGAATAGCCTCTGGACGAAAGTTATGAAGTAGCATCTTGTATATTTCGTCCAAGGCTTCATGCACGCATTATGGTGGCTTCAACGTCCTGAAATCATCACTTGTAACTCCGTTCTTGTTCCCCATGCGCATGCCATCATCTCCATGCTTGTTCTTGCTCCAATGTTCATCCTTCTCAAAGCTAGGCCCTTCATTTGTAAGCAAAACAAATGTATCCAATTTAGGCAGCATCATATTCTCATGAACATTAGAATCATTAGCAAGAAACGAAAGTACCTGGTAATTTAATTGGCGTGCGCGAGCTCTAGTAATTGGTCCAGTATGTATAGCAGCAGGGACTGTGGGTGTAATAATTGTATTGATGTCCTCATCATGACTACCTTGGATACGACCAAAAATATTGCATACATGCATATTTGTCAGGTGATTTCTAGTGCAAACTATTCAATAATCTATTTATGTTATCCAGAACAAAAATACTTCACACACTTTTGTGTTTTGTCTAATTGCAGGTGTATGGGACATTTGTACAATCCACATATGAAGATAAGGCAAAAGGAGAAGTTTAGGTTCTGTTCAAAAAGTCCTCTCACGTCACTTTTGGGCCAAGAGAAGATAGAGTCCAAGTCTCTCACGTTCTGGATTCAGATTCGGACTGCACAGACATACCTGACTCAAAACGCCAACAACTTTTTCATACGGACTCCGAATTGGGTGATTCTTTTTTTGTTGGAAACTAGATTTCGTGCTCTTTCCAACCCAATTGGATTCACCTTTAAATTCGTCCGGAGCATTGAGTTATGGTCGAAACAATCTGACGTTGCACCAGAATCCGAGTCAAACTACAAGTCCAAAGTTGTTGCATCACCTCCACTTGGGCCCATGAGCCTTGTACGACCTAGGGTTGGTTTTAGGCTGCCTTGGGACGTCCTCCCACCTCCTTGGCCGCCACCCCTTGCTCCTATATAAGTAGATCCATCTAGTAGCTTTTTCCTTGGGATTTGTTTAGTTAAAAGTTAGCCATTGCAACTTCGTGTACTTCGTTTGTGTCCAACGACCAGACCAAGACCGCTTACGCATCCCCACCTTTATCAATACTTCATCTATATTCACAATATTCAGATTGCATTATCATATTCTTGCTTGTTCTTCGATTGCGTGCAGGAATAGACCTTCGTGGTCAGGCTGATCGTGCTTCCGGCATCGTCAGTAACCTCAGGAGATTGGTTTAGCGATTGCTAAGGCGCAACGTCGTGCACGTTTGTAGTCGGATCGTCAAAGTCGACTCCACCAAATCGATAGTTATCATCTCATCGAAAGATCGGGACACCCTCGCCTCTATCAAAAGTTAGGCGGTAAACGGAGTGGAGGATGGAGTTTATGCTGTCAGGGGCCGGATGTCCGGGCTGGGCCGGATGTCCGGGCTGGTCGGGCCGGATGTCCGGGCTCGGGATCCGTGCATGAACACCGCGTGGAGAGGTCAAATCCGGGGCAAAATTCGGAAGATTTTGTGGATGGAAATTGGGGAAAAGATGGGGAAAAGCTAGATCTACCTGCAACACACGAAATCCGCGGATCAAATCCAACAAAACTTCATCACACCAACAAATCACAAAAAAAATTGGGGCTATTTTTGTGGGGCAATTTTCGGGTTAGGACGAAAACAACAAAATCAAGCTAGAAAACAAAGAGAGGGGGCTCCGAAATCGTGATCAACGTGGCTCATGATACCAAGATGATATCATGAGACAAGCTGGCTCTGATCCAAGATGATGTAGGGCGGAACCCTAGATGGCCGATCTTTCACGAAAGGAGCGGATCCCTACGAAGAATGTGATGAACACGAGGGGAAACACGAGGGAAACACGAGGGGAACACGAGAGAAATCACTCAACCAACAAGAATAGATCACACATGCGCTATATCGATGAACACAAAGGTAAGATACAAGATCCAAGTCCAACAAAGGACGATACAATGGGTAACCGGTTCTTCTCCGTGAGGCGGTCTTGATGGGGGTCTTCTCCGTGAGGAGGTCTTGAATCCAAGGTGGATCGTCTCCGTAGAGGGGCCGCGGTCTCTCTCGTGGAGTAGATCCGATATGGATGAGCAAAGCTCTATCTCTAAATGAGCTAAACCAATGCTAACCCTCGAAAGATGGAGGAGAAGGAGTATATATAGTCTAGGGGGTCGAAGGGGTACACGGGCCTCGGCCCTTTACTATGCGCAGACAGACGGAGCCGGATGTCCGGGCCTTCAGGAGTGGCCGGATGTCCGGGCTGGGGGCCGGATGTCCGGGCTGGCGGTGCAAACTTCTGTAGTCTCTGGATAGGCGGGGTCGGATGTCCGGGCTGGGGTGCCGGATGTCCGGCGGCTCGGGAAGAGCCGGATGTCCGGGCCTCTGGCCGGATGTCCGAGCTGACATGGTTCAGCTTCGGGTGCCTTCTGCGATGGGCGCCGGATTTTCGGGCTGGTGCCGGATGTCCGGGCTTGCGGGAGGGGCCGGATGTCCGGGGCCTGGCCGGATGTCCGGGTCCTGTAGCCTTTCTCCGGTTCCTCTCGTCGTGCTCCTTCATCCTTGTACTTGGGGACTTGTCCATCATTCCGAGCATCTCCGAGAGGGTCTCCTTGATACCTAGGCATATGTACTGTCCTTGCATTAGGTAGCAACCATGTCTCACACGAATGGAAAGGAGAAGCATTTAGGAGCGGGTTCACCTTAGGTCCAAAGGCGTAGGCTCGAGTGTACATGGGGATGATCGTAGGATGCTCCGCATCAACATGGCTCACCTCGGGTGCGCATGTACGAAGAGAGAGAGGCCGAGCTCGATCGCCAGGACAACCTAGACGCCCTGGAGGAGGAGCGTGACATTGCAAAAGCCCGTTCCACATTTTATCAACAACAGGCTCGCAGATATCAAAGCAGAGAAGTACGGGCCAAGACTTATAACGTTGGCGAACTTGTTCTACGCTTGCCAGAGAAGAAACAGGACAAACTCAAGCCCAAATGGGAGGGTCCCTTCATCATTGACGAAGTTCTCACCGGAGGAGCGTACCGCCTGCATGATGTGTCTGACAATCGCCTCAAGCCGAACCCCTGGAACATGGCCAGACTCCGAAGATTCTATGCCTAAGCGCCGGACTCTTTGTTCGTCTCCTTCTCCCTGCTGTTTCCATAAATACCCTTTTTCTACTTTCTCTCTCTTTTCTTTTTTCTCTTCGGCCTTACAGCTTTTGTGCGGTTAGACCGTACACGCCTCACGCACACATCTTTAAAAATGTACGTCCATTATACCTGGGGGCTTCTTGATCAGAAGCTTGCTATTATTATTCCCCGAGCATCAAGCTCATTACATATGCGCTCTTTCCATATGTACCTTTTCTTCACCATTATATGCATCGATATGACTTAAGTTTTGGCCAAGCTGGGTTGCCTGGCTCCTGTGCTTATGCCATACGTTCCCGTTAGTTCGGCTAGGGCACAAAGGGAGCACCTCTGCGATTGTTACTGTCGGGTCATCCGGATGTGTACCTTAGACTGGGTGAAGCCGAAAGCTAGCGTTCTTAAGGGAATATTCGGTCGGTGGATTAAAGACGATTTTTGTATTTACTACATTGTGAACCCCCAGAAGTTAAAACATACTGCGATTTTTTAATCACAGTTCGGACATGCGCATTAACGCATGCACACCCAGGAAAAGGAACCCTTAACGGTACTATTCTCTCTGGAAGATGTTTCTTACAATCTTAATGTAATATAACATAACTAGCCGGATACTTGTCTGTTCAAGCAACTATGGCCCCTACGCCTGGTTTCCATGCATACCCGGTCTACTCAGCCGCTCTAGTATTCGGAAACACTCCGCACCTTCGGGTCCAGAGGTCGAGGCGAAAAGGTCTGCCATGACAATTGTTTTACAATTCAGCTAGAGCTACACATGCAAAGGAAAGTACATAGTCACTTAGGACTCAAAAACTTCCTTCTCTATACCGTCCAGCAGGCTATCTAACTTACAATCCTGCTGGGAATACTTGGCGGCTACTTTTACTTGGTCATATACCAAACTAACGGGAACTTCTTTCCCATCTGACCCTAGAGGTCCGACCCGAGCCATATGATTCAGATCAAGCTTGGTGTACCGCGTTTTCACCATGGCCCAGGCCTCTCGCGCACCTTCCCGGCAGGCCAATATTTTCCACAATCGAAAGCGCCACCGCGCTCCCTTGAATAGCTCTAGAAGCTCCTCCATCTTTCCTGGAGGAGAGGCAGATGGCCACAAGGCCTTGGCAACGCTTCGCATCACCGGCCGAGCTTGCTCATGCATGCGCGACAGCTCTTGTAGCAGGTCGCATGAGAATCCGGACATCTCCTCTTCGGGACGGCCCGTCAGCATACCTACAAACATAACTCTGTCAGTACCTTTAATCTCCGAACTATCACAAGGTAAGTTCGGCCACATACTGAATATGCCGCCTCGCTGCCTTTTGTTCTCCTTTATGGAGTTGGCCAACTGGGCCCACACATCTTTCAGTTCTTCGCCCAGCTGGGTGTTTGAATCTTGTAGTTTGTTTTTCTCCTGTGTGACTCGGGCCAGCACCCGCTCGCCTGCGGCATGTAGTCTTTTCGACTCTTTTTCCTCCAGTTGATCTGACGATCCTGTTATAAGATGAGCCGCAGTGTTAGCACAGTTGCTATACAATTACTGTTTCTCGATGGAGGGAAACATTACCGGAAGACGCCTTCTTGGATTTTTCCAGTTCGGCGGTAACTGCATTTAACTGTGTCCGACACTTTTCTAGCTCTTGGGCCAGCAAGTCGTTCTTCTCAGAAAGAACCTGATTATGCAGCGATCCTCAAATCAGTTGTACCAACTACTTTAAGTCTCGGGGGCTACCGGCGTATGGTTATCATACTCAGACACAGTAAACTTACCTGCACATCTCTTAAATGCTGCTTTGTGGCTCTGCTAAGCCCATCTCGAGCAGCTCGGATGTATGCATCAGCCGAGCTGAAGGCATTAAACGCCTCTTCCGAAAAGTAGGGGTCTCGTAAAACGGCCCTCCGGCGCCGATGGTTCATGGCGCTCTCCACTTCCGAGTTGGTGACGGACATATCTTCCGAGCCCTCAGCCGAAGGACAGTCCGGGGTCACTCCCATATCGGCCCCCGTCTCCTCGGCTGGGGCTGGATCCCGGCTGTTGGGAGTACAATTGGCCAGATCCCCAGACACAGTACGGCGAACTCTTTTCCTGATACGGGACGAACATGAAAGTCACACTTGGATGCGACTATTAAAAAACATATTTGCAAACCCATACCTCTTTGACGAGGGCCCGACCGTGTCTTCGTTTGCCTTCCTCTTCGAAGGCTTGCCTGGTGCGGGAGCCGCTCTCTTTGGAGTCGCTCCTGGAGTAGCACGACACGTCGAACGCCTCCCCTTTGAAGCACGAGACAGTGCGGTGGGTGAGGCGGAACAAGAGAACCTTGTTGGGGGAGATGTCTCCTGACTATTTACATGTGAAGCGGGGAGAAGACCGGGGTAATCAGCGATGATGGCCACTTCTGTGCCATCGTAGCTCGCCTGGTAAAACACCCCGTTCTCGAGCACCATGAATATATCCAGATCCTCTTCAAATCCGGGGTCAAGGTCCCGATTGTGGCCCTCGGGCTGCGGGGCGGGGCTGTAAAGCCCTTCGGAAATCTTTCGCCAGTGCTGTTATCAATGGGCAGGTTAATATTCATTAAACATAGTTCAGGGAGTGGAATGAGTAGAGCAGAGGAGTTGGGGGCTTACCCAGCTAGGAGGACTATACATAGAATATCCTTCCCTGTGCTTGATGCGCAGGAACTCCTCTTCCTCCCCTTTGAACAGCTCGGCCAATATTTTGGCCAGGGCGGGAGGGGTGTCTGGACCTTTCCGGCCGCAGCGGGAGGCGTCATCTTCCCCATTATAGTGCCACATGGGAAGTCCTCTGTATTGAAGTGGCTAGACCCCCCGCACTATGGAGGTCGCCATTACTTCAACTATCGTATATCCAGACTGGGCGAGCATCTTTATCTTGCTAAAGAGTTGGCGAACCTCCGCACTATCTTCCTCCTCGAGGCACTGAGGGCGCCAGCTGTGGCGTTTCTTCAAAGGAACACTTGTGAACTCAGGAAGACCCCTCCGGGCTGGGTCTGGAAGTACGACATCTTCGATGTAGAAACACTCGGAAGTCCACTCTTCAGACGCCTTCTGCAGCGTGCCGGATAGGTATTCAGTCTCGGCGATGCGCCATATTTCGGCTCCGCCCACTTCAAATATCGATCCCTCATGGTTATGCGGGACAAGGCAGAATAACATTCTCCACTGTTCAAAATGGGCCTCACAACCCAGGAATAGTTCGCATAAAGCAACATAACCCGCAATGTGCAGGATGGAGGCTGGGGTAAAATTGTGCAGCTGGAGGCCATGATATTCTAGAAGCCCTTGGAGGAATGGATGAATTGGAAATCCCATGCCCCTTAGCAGATAGGGGACGAAACACACTCGTTCCCCCCGGATGGATTGGGGAAATCCTCTGCCTGGGTTTTGCCGTCGAAGGAGGCCAACCCTGCTTGAACAGGGACCAGATCCGTAGTGGGGAGAAACCCCTGCGTTTGCAGCTTCACCAGCTGACCGTGGGATATAGAGCACTTCTCCCACTCGCCTCTCTCTGGGCCGTAGGGACGGGAGGAGGGGCTGGGAACGCCGGACATGTTGGAGTGTCCTTTCCTAGCAACCTTTGGGGATTTTCTCCGCGAGATGATTGAATGGATCTGGGATCCAATCTCGTTAAATAGACACTGTCCCTCGCGTGGCCGGGGTGTTATGTGAAAAAATACCCCGACCTCTCGCATCCGCTCGACACATGGAAGCTGAAGTTGTTGATACATAGAATCCGAGGGGTACAACATTAAATGGAAAGCTGAATACACTACTTGGAGGTCAATGGTGGAGGAACCCGCCTTGCAATGCCGAAGACAATCTATGCGCCGAACACCTCGTCATTGAAGACTGGTTCGGGGGCTACTGAGGGAGTCCTGGACTAAGGGTTCCTCGGCTGTGAAGAACACGAAGACCGAAGACTGCACCCGTGTCCAGATGGGACTCTCCTTGGCGTGGAAGGCAAGCTTGGCGACCAAATATGTTGATTCCTTTCTCTGTAACCGACCTTGTGTAACCCTAGATCCTCCCATTGTCTATATAAACCGGAGGACTTAGTCCGGAGGGGAGATATTCATTGCCATAGTCATACAGGCTAGGCTTTTAGGGTTTAGCCATTACGATCTCGTGGTAGAACAACTCTTGTAATACTCATATTCATCAAGATCAATCAAGCAGGAAGTAGGGTATTACCTCCATAGAGAGGGCCCGAACCTGGGTAAACATAGTGTCCCCTGTCTCCTGTTACCATCGACCTTAGACGCATAGTTCGGGACCCCCTACCCGAGATCCGCCGGTTTTGACACCGACATTGGTGCTTTCATTGAGAGTTCCACTGTGACGTCGATGACAGGATCGATGGCCCGCCTTGTTCTCAAGCACAATATCACTGCCGGAGGAGCATTGGCCCCAGGCCAAACCCTACGGCTGAGCGACTTTACCATGACCGCCCGTTCGGTCGTTGAGCCAACGATAACCTCTCGAGTCATAAAAAATCCCCTTAGTATCGACTCCAAACACTCCAAGCAGATGGATCCAGCGGAGCTTTCGTCTTTAAACGAGCTCCTAGATCGCATCGCCGCCCTGGGGGGTCGCTACACACTACAATCGAATTGGGCTTAAACCCGATCAGAGAGAAATCAAATCTCCACCGATCATCTACCAGATAGCGGTAGTCGAGGAGCGAAACGACAACTCTTCCTCTATACTAAGGACGGACTATGTCCGGATCTCCGGCTTCGAAGAGCCGAACACCCACCTGCGAGGAGATGCGTCCTGCCCTCCGAACATAGAATCGGACGATGGGCCTAAGAAATCAGTGGATATTCTGGAGCCCGATCTGTTAAGTTCGGAAGATCTTCAGACTCCGGATCCAAAATTGGGTCAGGGTTCAGATTTAAAACCACCCACCCACCGACCCAAATATAGGCGCTCTCATGAGCATACAACAGTAGTCTCAGGAAACGGTCCTCCACTTCTGGGCCAGATTCCTTCTTGTCAAAGACAAGATTAAAGATTGCCGCGATGAGGAAGCGATCTCAGAGTTCCGCAACAATTGCATGGACGAAGGAATCCTCAACGCCATCAACCGCTGTCGCATACTACACTTCGCTGACTTAGCAACTATCGTACAGAAGTACAGCGCAATGGAAAGCGCCTGGAAAACTCAGGCAGCCCGTTGGGAACCATCGGTCCCCACTCAACCCCTCATTCAGGCGAAAAGGGCGCACCCTTGTAACACGCCCGGTCTTTCGATGAGATGATAACTATCGATTTGGTGGAGTCGACTTTGACGATCCGACTACAAACGTGCATGATGTTGCGCCTTAGCAATCGCTAAAACAATCTCCTGAGGTTACTGACGATGCCGGAAGCACGATCAGCCTGACCACGAAGGTCTATTCCTGCAAGCAATCGAAGAACGAGCAAGAATATGATAAAGCAATCTGAATATTGCGAATATATATATGAAGTATTGATAATGGTGGGGATCCATAAGCGGTCATGGTCTGGTCGTTGGACACAAACGAAGTACACGAAGTTGTAATGGCTAACATTTAACTAAATAAATCCCAAGGAAAAAGCTACTAGATGGATCTATTTATATAGGAGCAAGGGGTGGTGGCCAAGGAGGTGGGAGGACGTCCCAAGGCAGCCTAAAACCAACCCTAGGTCGTACAAGGCTCATGGGCCCAAGTGGAGGTGATGCAACACCATTGGACTTGTTGTTTGACTCGGATTCTGCTGCAGCGTCTGATTGTTTCGTCCATATCTCAACGCTCCGGACCAATTTAAAGGTGAATCTAATTGGGTTGGAAAGAGGACGAAATCTACTTTCCAACAAAAAAAGAATCACCCAATTCGGAGTCCGTATGAAAACGTTGTTGGCGTTTTGAGTCAGGTATGTCTGTGTAGTCCGAATCTGAATCCAGAACGTGAGAGACTTGGACTCTATCTTCTCTTGGCCCAAAAGTGACGTGAGAGGACTTTTTGAACAGAGCTTAAACTTCTCCTTTTCCCCTATCTTCATATGTGGATTGTACAAATGTCCCATACACCTGCAATTAGACAAAACACAAAAGTGTGTGAAGTATTTTTGTTCTGGATAACATAAATAGATTATTGAATAGTTTGCACTAGAAATCACTTGATAAATATGCATGTATGCAATATTTTTGGTCGTATCAAAGGTAGTCATGTCCTCATCACGGTCCAATTGTAAAGAAATATAAGTCCAGTACGAGGCGCGGAACCGTTCTGGAAGGATGGCTCGATGGGCCATGCAAAATAAACGCAACACCAGTTAACATACTAACACATAGCCTTAGAGCATGTTGGATACTCCGGCAAGTGGCCAAGAGTGGCGAGGATATCCTCACCAAGAATACCCTAGAAAAACACCCCTCAGAAGACGACGACCCCAAAGTACTGACGGTCTTTGAGACATTCGCCTCAAACAATAGGCGCAAAACGACACTCCGCGGACTCGCCGAAGTCTGTCAAATAGCAGCAATAAACCCTTGGACCGACACGGCTATAACCTTTAATGCCGGCGACGAACCAAGATACAGGACAGTCCGAGCACCAGCCGCCTTGGCCCTCAGTCCAATCGTGGACGGCTTTCGGCTAACCAAGGTCCTCATGGACGGCGGCAGCGGACTAAACCTCATCTATGAAGATACACTCCACAAAATGGAAATAGACAGGAGCCGCATCGAGCAAAGCAGCACGACCTTCCGATGAATCATTCCCAGTCGGGAGGCGCGGTGTGTGGGAAAAATAACACTTGACGTGGTATTCGGCACGCCGGAGAATTATCGGTCCGAAGAAATAACCTTCCAAGTGACCCCTTTCAACAACGGATATCACGCCCTCTTGGGGCGAGAGGCATTTACACGCTTCCAAGCCATACCTCATTACGGGTACATGAAGCTTAAGATGCCCGGGCCCAACGGCATAATCACTCTCGCCAGTGATCCGGACATAGCACTCTGCGCCGAAAATAAAACCGCATCCCTGGCCCTCGAGGCATTATCTGAAGCCCTCGCGGCCGAAGAATTAACCACACTGCGCTCCACGATGGACAGGGACGATGTGATCTTGGACAAACGCCCCAAATCCACCTCCTTCAAACCAGCGGAAGAAATAGTCAAATTCCAGGTCCATCCAACGGACCCCAAGAAGACAACATCTATTGGGGCACAACTAGACCCAACGGTCGACGCCGCGCTACGGGATTTTCTTCGCGAAAACTGGGATATATTCGCCTGGCACCCTTCTGACATGCCAGGAATCCCGCGCAAGTTGGCCGAACACAACCTCAACATATTAAAGGGATATAAACCGGTCAAACAAACACTACGGCGCTTTTTCGAACCCAAACGCCAAGCCATGGGAGAGGAGCTAGCCAAGCTAATCGAGGCCGGATTCATTAGAGAAATAAAATATCCGGACTGGCTGGCAAACCTGGTGATGGTACCAAAGAAGGATAAATCCTGGCGCCTGTGCGTCGATTTTAAAGACCTCAATAAGGCTTGCCCAAAGGATCCCTTCCCGCTCCCCCGCATCGATCAAATCATTGATGCTACCGCAGGACATGACTCACTGTGTTTCCTCGACGTGTATTCCGGATACCATGAAATTAAAATGAAGGAGTCCGATCAAGCTGCAACAACATTCATCACACCATACGGGCCATTCTGCTTCAGCACCATGCCCTTCGGGCTCAAGAACGCCGGCGCCACCTACCAACGCATGATCCAAACATGCCTGGAGAAACAGATTGGAAAGACAGTTGAAGCCTATGTGGACGACGTCGTAATGAAGACAAGGCACGTCGAAATACTAATAGACGACCTACGTCTCACATTTGACAACCTCCACGCATATGACATTAAGCTCAATCCGGAAAAGTGTGTTTTCGGCGTCCCCGCAGGAAAGCTGCTAGGCTTCATCATTTCCAATGGAGGAATTGAAGCAAATCCAGCCAAAATCTGAGCTCTATCACAATTGGCTACGCCAACAGACCTTAAACAAGTCGAAAAACTCACGGGTTGCATGGCAGCTCTAAGCCGCTTTATCTCCAGATTAGGAGAAAAGGCAGTGCCACTCTATCGCCTTCTACCGGAACCGATCACTTCGAGTGGACGGACGCGGCAACAGCCGGACTGGAAGAAATAAAAACCCTTCTAGCGAGCAACCCAATCCTGGCCGCGCCAAACGTCGGCGAACCCATGTTACTATACATATCGGCATCACATCAGGTGGTGAGCACCATGCTCGTCGTTGAACCATTAACAAGGCATGATTTTAGAAACATCTAAGAGTTGGTTTCACTGGATTTGGAGCTCAAATGATTTTCTTATGAATTTGCAAAGTTGACCACACATGAAGAAGTGGACCAATATTTGATATGGCAGAGAAAGCATAAGGAAAAATGTTCATAAACTAAGTTATGAACTTAGATTCATCTAAAACTTTGAATCATGGCATTTGGAGAAAATATGGGCTCTCTGTGATTTTCTAAAGTTTGGCTCGGAACTAGAAATATAGGGTTTATTTAAATATGTGTGAAGGAAACTTTTCTGGAGTCAACGCAAGAGGGATAATATGCACTCGAAATTAATTAAACACCAGTTCAGTACAAATAAAAGTAGTACGAGATCTAACACAAGACATGCATAATGTTTTGTTACAGGGCAGCGCAGCAACGCAAATGGTTCGGGACCGTGCTTGGCGGCCTTTTAAGCCCTGGGGACGGATAGGACCTTGTCGGCGAAGGGGCCAGCTTTCTCCTCGGCGGCAGAAACGTCAGCGCCTGTCGGGTGCCTCCTAAAGCCATCAGCAAGGTCGAGGTCGGGGTGGCGATAGGCGAGGTTGGTCAAGACCATGAAGAGGGCGTCGCGGGCGAGCTTTCGGGATTAACTTGCAAAATGCGCAGCTCTTCCTTCTTCATGTGTCTTCAGTCCTTTGATCAATCCATCGAAGAAGAGCGCTAGCTTGACGCTTGGGACCTCGTGTCTGCTGACTGAGAAGGCTGGTCTCTCCATGCCCATCGCTGCGGTCTGGGAAATGAGGCATTCGGCGATATTAACCAGGCTCTTGATCCAAAGGTCGCGCTGCTGGACTTGGTTCACCAACTTCTCATCCGCATCCTTCCAGAGGATCCTTGTGTTTTCCAAGTCCTTCATCAGCTGCTTCTCACGAACCCCGCCAAACTCGATGGTGCTCTCCAAGGTGCCGAGCCTTGCCTTCATGTCAGTGATGGTGCCATTGGCAATCTCAAGGTCGTGGCTCCTGGATGAGAGATGTAATTGCGCATCCTTCACAAGAATCCTAGCCTTCTGAGCTTCCTCCTTGAGAGATGCAACTTCCTTGGCACTCCCGGAAAGGATTTTCGTCAGCTTGGTCACCTGTTGATTAAGATTAGCCTTTGGCAGTGGATGCAGCAGCAAGATCATCGACAATCTTCTTCAGCTGAGCAGCAGAGTCAATGGAGAGCGCATCGAGGGCCGCCTTGTGCTTATCCTCCAGCTCCTTGGTGCGCTGCTGGACAAGGGCCTCGAGTTCCTTGTCCTTGCTACGGAGGGTGGCCTCAAGGTTCTCTTCCCGGGAAGAGATGGCTTTCTCCCTGGCGTTCAGAAGCGCTGTGCACTCCGCCAAACGGGCCTCCTGGGTGGCGACTTCCTCTTTCGTCATGGCGATCGTCTCTTGTTGCCGCAGAAGGACTTGGAACTGCTTGCCATGCCACTCGCGCAGCTCGTTACCCTTGTCCCTCAGTTTTTGATCCGCACTGTTGGCGGAATTGCGCTGCTCCTTGAGTGCCGGCCACTTTTGGCCATACCGGTTCTGCATTTCCTTGATGCCTGTTGCCACGAACTCCAGGAAGGACAGGTCCATGACTGCGTTGGCAGAGTCGTCGGCTTCTCCAACTTGCTGGGACAATGGCGCCAAGATACATTGGATCTCCACATCCGAGGCCTGGCTGGGCAAGCACCAATGCCAGTTGGCTCAAAGATGGCTACAGGGTCCCACCTGAGGTACCAAATGAGGGAAGGGTGCTCATGGAACAAAGGGGAATTTTCTCTTCAATCACCACCCCCGATCCTGACGCACTACCGGGGGTCTTCTCTGCTTCCTTCGGGAGCTCCTGGATGCCCCCAGCGGCATGTTCCTGCCGCTCCATGGCAATGATCTTGGCGGCCTCCTCAGCAGCATCTTTTCCGATGCTGGCCACCTCCTCCAACAACTCGGGCTCCTCGCCCGATGAAACAGCGAACAAGAACAACGAGCAATGATAAGAATGCAGAAACCTTGGAAGATCAGAAACTTGGGACAAAATGATGAAGGCGACAGAATATAGGAAAGGCGAGCAAGTTACCTGGAGTTTGCCATGGAAGGGCTTTGGTTTCCCCGACAACATCAGTTGGTGGGATGCGACCACGTCCCTCTTCCTCATTGATCATGGCATCAGCTTGGACCGGTCCTTCCGTGGAGGCCCTTGCCAGAGATCCCTCAGCTTGGGTATCAGGAAGGGTGGATCCCTCATGTAGAACCTCGCCTGGAGGAATCTCCCCTTCTTCTTTGGCTGGAGATGAGACGTGTTCCTCCGCGCCACCCTTGGTGGAGGAGACCTGTCCCATGCTTCCATGCCTGGGTTGGGCTGGGGGCTTGGCGTTGGATCATTCATGCTACTTCCCGCCAAGCCCGCGCCCTCTGAGGGCCCCAACGGTGGCGGGGGTGCTCTGCTTCTCTTTAGGGTTGGGGGGCAGTGCTTCCAGGCAACTTCAAATATTGCTGAGGCGTACGGGGCTCCAGCGAGGATGAGCTACGTGAGGAGCTCGAGTCTGCTTGGGAGCTGGAATCGACTCCCGTGACTGCTCGACGCTTGGCGGGAGGAGTCTTGGCCTTGGAGAGGCAAGAAGAATGCCGACGCTCCATTTTCGGCTTGTCGCTCTTGGAGGCGATCTTCTTCACCTTCCTGACGGCAGGCGCAGGGGCAGGGGCCACTGTACCACGACTAGCCGCCCACCTACAAGGGCGCTGATCCAAGTCTGGTTCAGGGGCATGTGGGCCTGCTGAGAGCCACTCCTCATTGGGCTGGTCCACCGCCTCAGCCTTGTCCCCTTCCTGGGCTTCCGCTGCCGTGGCATATAAGGCTTCGATCCCAGCAGGCTCAGCCCCGGCAAGATCGTCCCCGACAATCTCCTCCGCGGCGTGTGCCTCGCTCTTGTCATGAGAGGAGCCCTCGCCTTTGGCCTCCCCTTCCCCTTCTTCCTCCACCTTTTCGGCGGCCCAGAACGCTTTATCCTCCTCGATCCGCCTCTTGATGAACTCCGCCTCTACCTTGGAGGTGCGCTTGAACATGTTGTTCTCCAACCTGGTTGCCCTTTCCACCAAACTAGAAGTACATTCTAGTTCTTCGTGAAGCTCGGGTAGTTGTCAATCGCTTGCGACCCCGTAAGCGTTGCAGTTAGGCATCCACTTCAAGATCTGGTCCAGGGCGGAGTTGACATTCAGCGGGACAACCCTTGCTAGCAATTTGAACAACCCAAGGCTGCCGAACAATCGTTCGCATAGCCAGGCGTGGCCATAAACTGATAAGTTGTTGGTTAGGCCCAGGTATAGGCGCATCCTATCCGATGCATCTCCGTACCGCCAGGCAAACCTGTCCCTCTTCTGCAACGGCGCAATGTGACGTTGGAAGAAATTGGCACCCACCGTTCGATGGTTAGCCCAGCAGCTTTGAGACGAGCCATCCTGTTTAGTGTCGGGCGAAGCTTGTCGTCAGTGAGGCCCAATTCCCTCCAGTCGTTGCCGCGCACAATGCACTCCATCCGAGCACAATGAACCAGTCTGCCCTCCACTCCTCCCATCCGCCGTGCTGCTGTCCGGGAAGGTAATCCCAAATTTCTCTCTTCTCCCGAGGGATTTCAGCTCATGTTTCCAGAACGGCGGGCTTTGTTTTCCACTCGCGGGTCGAAAAAGTGCCTGAACAGATCCACATTGGGGGAGAGTCCACCAAAGTTCTCACACAAATGAGCAAAAATCGACATGCACGCCATCGCATTTGGCGTGAAATCTAAGAGGTGGAAGCTGTACACCACCATCGTCACCTGAAAGAGCTCTGAGAAGGGGGGATAGAGGCTACAGAGGAAATACGCGCAGAAGAATCGATATGAATTCGGCGGATCCTTTTTCCCCTCCCGTAGGACCATGGGCGCACCATGCCCCTTTGGAACTTCCCTCCCCCACATATATCCATACCTTGCGACCAAGGCGTCGCTGTCCAAATTCGACGGGAAGAAGAACACATTGTTGGGAAATGTTGCATAGAAAACAAAAAAAATTCTACGCACACGCAAGATCTATCAAGGAGGTGCATAGCAACGAGAGGGGAGAGTGTGTCTACGTACCCTCATAGACCGTAAGCGGAAGCGTTTCACAACGCGGTTGATGCAGTCAAACTTTCTTGGTGATCCAACCGATCTAGTACCGAACGTACGACACCTCCGCGTTCAGCACACGTTCAGCTTGGTGACGTCCTCCGCCTTCTTGATCTAGCAAGACGGCGAGGTAGTAGATGAGTTCCGTCAACATGATGGCGTGGTGACGGTGATGGTGAAGTGATCTCCACAGGGCTTCGCCTAAGCACTACAAAAATAAGACAGGGTGTGTAAACGGTGGAGGGGGCGCCGTACATGCTAACAATTGATCTGTTGTCTGCTAGGCACCCCCTCCCACATATATATAGGTGGGAGGGAGGGAGGAGAAGCCAAAGGAGGCGCCCAAGTAGGAGGAATCCTACTTGGGGTCCCTCCCAAGCCGCGCCCCCCTTTCCTTATTTGGAGTGCGGGGAAAGGCAGGGGAGGGTGCCCCCCTCTCCTTTCTCCCATGAGAGGGAAAGGCAGGAGGGGCTAGCCATCCCCTTTTTCCTTCCCTAGGGCTGGCCAAACAAGGGAGGAGGTTCACCAGCCCCCTTGTGGGCTGGTCTGTCCCCTCCTTTGACCCATAAGGCCCATGACTTGCCGGGGGGGTGCCCGGAACCCCTTCCGGTGACCCGATTCCTTCCCGGTATGTACCGAAACACTTCCAGTGTCCAATTACTATCGTTGTATATATCAATATTTACCTCTCGGCCATTTCGAGACTGCCATGTCCGTGATCTCATCCGGGGCTCCGAACAACATTCGGTCACCAAAACTTACAACTCATATAACACTATATCGTCAACGAACGTTAAGCGTGGGGACCCTACGGGTTCGGAACTGTGTAGACATGACCGAGACACCTCTCCAGTCAATAACCAATAGCGGAACCTGGATGCCCATATTGGCTCCTACATATTCTACAAATATCTTTATCGGTCGAACCGTTATAACAACATACGTAATTCCCTTTGTCCATCGGTATGTTACTTGCCCGAGATTCGATCATCGGTATCTTCATACCTAGTTCAATCTCGTTACTGGCAAGTCTCTTTACTCATTCCATAATACATGACCTCGTGACTAACTCCTTAGTCATTTGATTGCAAGCTTATGATGTGTATTACTGAGAGGGCCCAGAGATACCTCTCCGATACTCGGAGTGACAAATCCTAATCTCGCTCTATGCCAACTCAACAAACACCTTCGGAGATACCTGTAGAGCATCTTTATGATCACCCAGTTACGTTGTGACGTTTGATAGAACACAAGGTATTCGTCCGTTATCTGGGAGATGCATAATCTCATAGTCGAAGGAATATGTATTTGACATAAAGAAACATTCTTGCTAGAAACCTATACAAGCCACGTAAAAACTTGCAACAACAATTAGAGGACGTCTAACTTGTTTTTGCAGCAAGTGCTATGTGATGTGATATGGCCAGAAGAGATTCAAGAAACTCGACTCTCAAGCGAAGATTATCATTTGTGGCCATCTGAGCAAAGGGCATTATGGAAGAGTGAGTGATTTGGAGAAGCTAAGCTTATCTGGGATAGGCTGTCCAAGGTCAACGAAGGAGTCTCAACACAGTGTAACTCTTGAGTTGACGTTCTTCGCAATCTCTTCAACCGCTTCAAAAGACTCAACAATGAAAATGTTCAGCAAACCTTCGATCGCCTCACTGACATCTCAAATGAGCTTCAAGCACTTGGTGCAACTGACATCACCGACCATGAGGTGGTGAAGAAATTGCTGAGATCGCTTGATTCCTCATTTGACACTCTTGCACTGATGATACAAGAACGTGGAGACTACAAGTCACTTGATCCCGCTGATATCCTTGAGAGGCTAAACACTCATGAGTTCCAACTTGCTGAGAAGAGAGATCTCTATGGATTGAGCTATGGCAGATCACGCGCTCTGAAGGCCAAGGCAGTCTCTGAATCTGAAGGTGAGGATTCTGGTAGCAGCCTTGGTGATCCTGAAGAACTGAGTCAAGAGCTAGCAATGCTTGTGAGGAAATTCCAGAAGTTCTCAAGGCGTGGTCGCTTTGGTAAATCCTCAAGAGGTGATGACACGAGATCAGATTCCTCATCCCGTGGCTACAAGAAGAGAACTTGCCACAAATGCAAGAAACCTGGTCACTACATTACTGATTGTCCTTAGTGGGAGAAGGAATCAAAGAAGAAGAAATACAAGGATTACAGTTCTAATGACGCAAAGAAGAAGAAGAAATCTTCAAAGTCTTCGTCGTCAAAATCTTCAAAGTCTTCATCTCACAAGAAGAGCAGCTCCAAAAAGGCTCGGGCATTCATTGGCAAGGAAATGGACTCTGAAGCTGAATCTGAGGAAAATGAGGAAGAGGAGGCATCTGAGGAGTCAGATTCTGGTGTGGCGAGCCTAGCCCTCACTACTGCTTTCGTCAGCAAGTCCATCTTCAACTGTGAGGAAAATGACTTCCCCAACACTGCTGATGACGGCGATGATGACTACGCTCCCACCTATTGCTTCATGGCAAAAGGTGCCAAGGTACTCAAATATCCCTCCTCTGAATCAAGTGAGGATGAATCTGATGAAAACCTCAAGCCTAGCTATTCTAAACTTGCTAAGATTGCTGTGAAACAACAAAAGGCTTTTGAAAAGGTTCAAAATATGCTAGACAAAAGCGATGACCTGTTGGGTGAAGAAATGGATCGAACTCAAACTCTGACTGATAATCTTCAGACTTCAGTCTAAGTTTGATAACCTTCAAAATCATCATAACACTCTCTTAGCTGATCATGAGAAGCTTCATTATGAATTTCTTCAAAGAAAGCAACATCTTGAGAAGCTAAGGGCAAGTTATGAAGATCTTCAAAAGGAGCGTGATTCATAGCTTGCTCAACAGATTAGTGCCGCTCAGGATGAATTCATTCCACCATGCTTGAAATGCATTGAACGTGAATCTGCTAATTCTTCACCAGAAAGTTCAAATGCTTCTATTGCTGCAAATTCTTCAAATGTCTCTATTATCACAAATTCCTCATCTGAGGATGCTATTAGTATCACTGACAATGCAGGGCTGAAGGAATTGTATGTGACAGGCATGTACAAAAGCCTCAAAGGGCATCAGGCTCTTTGTGATGTGCTTAAAAAGTAGATCCTCAAAAGGAACCCTAGGAAAGAGGGTATTGCCTTTGAGAGGAAACTCAATGCTGATGGGACCTACTGGAAACCTGTGCAGTACCCCAAAAGCTTATGGGTTGCTGCGAAAGGACCTCCTGATAGAGGCGAGGGTGTCCCGATCTTTCGATGAGATGATAACTATCGATTTGGTGGAGACGACTTTGACGATCCGACTACAAACGTGCACGACGTTGCGCCTTATCAATCGCTAAACCAATCTCCTGAGGTTACTGACGATGCCGGAAGCACGATCAACCTGACCACGAAGGTCTATTCCTGCAAGCAATCGAAGAACGAGCAAGAATATGATAATGCAATCTGAATATTGCGAATATATATGAAGTATTGATAGTGGTGGGAATCCGTAAGCGGTCTTGGTCTGGTCGTTGGACACAAACGAAGTACACGAAGTTGCAATGGCTAACTTTTAACTAAACAAATTCCAAGGAAAAAGATACTAGATGGATCTACTTATATAGGAGCAAGGGGTGGCGGCCAAGGAGGTGGGAGGACGTCCCAAGGCAGCCTAAAACCAAACCTAGGTCGTACAAGGCTCATGGGCCCAAGTGGAGGTGATGCAACACCTTTGGACTTGTAGTTTGACTCGGATTCTGGTGCAACGTCAGATTGTTTCGACCATAACTCAATGCTCCG
This sequence comes from Triticum aestivum, assembly GCF_018294505.1. Lineage (NCBI taxonomy): Eukaryota > Viridiplantae > Streptophyta > Magnoliopsida > Poales > Poaceae > Triticum > Triticum aestivum. The sequence continues at coordinate 343,602,374 of NC_057814.1, forward strand.
GACGAATTTAAAGGTGAATCCAATTGGGTTGGAAAGAGCACGAAATCTAGTTTCCAACAAAAAACGAATCACCCAATTCGGAGTCCGTATGAAAAAGTTGTTGGCGTTTTGAGTCAGGTATGTCTGTGCAGTCCGAATCTGAATCCAGAACGTGAGAGACTTGGACTCTATCTTCTCTTGGCCCAAAAGTGACGTGAGAGGACTTTTTGAACAGAACCTAAACTTCTCCTTTTGCCTTATCTTCATATATGGATTGTACAAATGTCCCATACACCTGCAATTAGACAAAACACAAAAATGTGTGTAGTATTTTTGTTCTGGATAACATAAATAGATTATTGAATAGTTTGCACTAGAAATCACCTGACAAATATGCATGTATGCAATATTTTTGGTCGTATCCAAGGTAGTCATGTCCTCATCATCCTCCCCTTCTTGAAAACAAAGCCGTCCTCGGTGTTGCTTAATCTGAAATGTGGCTAACAAAAGAGACAAGGTGTACATGTTGTATATGTATATGTCATCCATTTTTACTTCCCGTGGATTTTGCACATATGACACATGTATACATGAGTAACTTTCATAGTTAATAAAATATAAAGCCAAAATATTATCACAAGAAGTAGAAGGCATGAAAGTATTGCAACTCAGTTTGCACATATAAGTGAAGCTCTTATTCATATGAAAAGATTGACAATATTCATCATTAAACCATCCCAACATTGATGAACCATCACCAAGATTAGAGGTCATATCAAAATGATTAAACATTGGCACAATTATTTTCAAACATATTTGATCCAAATCTGATTTATTCCCTGATTCACTTGATTCTTTTGCATCGATAGTTAATTCAATGGGCTCACTCAAAATTGTTTGATCACATGGCAAAGTCAAATCATCAACATAGTCCTCTAAGGTAGCTAGTGTGATCAAAGTAGTGGGTAGCTCACCGCATGGTGCACTTAAATTGACAAGACATTCATCATACTCATGTGGAAGTGGAAGATTAGTACCTTTGTCATTACCTCTTATGATCAACTCAGATGAGGTAGGCACTCTCGGTGATGATGTGTCACATGGTGGAGGTGATGTAGTCCTCACAACAACGGATGTGGTTGTCATAGTATGCTTAGTAGTTGAAGGGACAACCGTATCAACTCTTGGAATGTGCATCTCGCGCTTGTTCTCCTTGTGCGCAACACGTCGTTTTATTTCCTGTTCAGCTTTGCAAGCAAGATGAAACAAATGGTCCATAGGATAACACTCTTCATGTATTAGTATCTCCTGAATGTCACGATTTAATCCTCCCCAAAATCTATCCATAAAATCTTCTTCACTTTCTTCTAAAGAGGAATGCAGCAAGGTAGTTTGTAAAGTATTATAATATTTCGTTACGGTGTCACTACCTTGTTTTAAATGTTGCAACTTTGTAATCATGTCACGAGTATAATAAGCGGGAACGAATGTATGTCGCATGGCAAGTTTCAAATCATCCCAAGTAGTAGGTATATCATTAGGGTGTAACCGACAATATTCACTCCACCAAACTACAGCATAACCAGTGAAAGAACCAACCGCAACCTTAACTTTTTTACGTACATCAAAATTATTGGAAGCAAATATATTATTTAGGTCAAACTCCCATTCAATATATAAAGCAGGTCTAAAACGGCCATTAAATGGTGGTATAGAAACATTAACCTGATCATGTGCATTTGGATGTTTGTGCACCTCTCGTGACGGTTGTGGTATTTGCATAGGTGATGGCACATCTCCCACGATCGACAAACCCCATGAATTGACTCTAGATCCTGTCATGATTAGTAGAAACAAGAAACAAAATTCAAGAATAATGTTCCTATGAACTACTAGGATGTGGTGGTAAAGCGCTCACAGTAAAGCAAATATCAATATCTTACAAGTTCTTACCAAGCAGCAGGTGGTGACAGGCAACCAGCGGTGTCAAATAACTCCAAAGATTGAGTAAAGCGATTGCCAGGGGAACGTATGTATACACGGTGTAGAAATATGTGGAGCTGGGTTGGCTATATATGGTAGCAAAATATTAGCAATAATCAATTCAGAGATGCAATGTTGAATAAACGCTCAACGACGGTACTGTGCTGGTGCTAGGCTAGACCGGACTAGAGACGCGAGCCTAGAACACTAATGAGGTCACGGCGTAGCACAACTAGCATCAATGAAGGATACTAAGTAGCTCTAGACAGCAAGATATAAGTGAAGATCACAACGGCAGTAAAGATAATGATGAAAAACAACTGCCAAGCAGGATATACAACAACTCTCTCCAACTTTCCTCTTGAAAAGTTTGTGCCAATTTTCTGATAATTTTTTTCAAAGAATGCTACTAACTCAAGCTTTCCAATGCAAAAAGAATCACTCAATTCTGAGTTGATATGAGGAGTGAAAGAATTCTGAAACTGGCTTGAAAAACTGGAATAAGCTGTGTCCGCGAACTTCGGAGGGTAAAAAGGCCTATTTAGAAGACGATTTTGAGGTATCAAATATTGAACTAGTCTCTGCAACTATTTAGATGCGGCTCGTCGCTAGCTTTCATTTGAGTACTCGCGGGGTCAAAACGGACTTCGTATGAGGAAGTTATGCCTGTTTTACTAAACAGTGCACAAAACAGATTCCAATCCGAATTCAACTACGAGATTGAGTCTAGATAGATCCGAATTTTGTTTTTTTTTCTCTCTTTTTTTCTCACACTTTTTTTTTCTTTCTCTTTTTTTTTCTGACTTCTTTTTCTTTTTTTCTCTTTTTTTCTCTATGTTTTTTTTCTCTCCCTCTTTCCAAGACAAACTAGATAAGATGCAGATTGGATCAAGCGAAGATGTGAACGACCTCAACTATGATTGTGACAATGAACTATGGGTAGCACGTGGTGGAATTTGATGGATGGTGTGGTGGACAGCAGAAGGGATAACGATGCAGCGGCGACGTGACTAATGTGAACAGAACTCGAAACTCTAAACGAACTAGACCCTAAGACCAGCAACTCGACACGACGATGCAACCGATAATTCAATAATGCAAACAATGAATAGAAAATTGCAAAGGCTCAGACTGGCTTGGACAAAAGGATGAATTGATCTAACTTTTTTGTGGCTTTTTCTTGGACAATAGGTAAGAAAATAAATCTAATCTTGGGGAAACTGGAAATTCTCACCGAGCAACCTGAAAACTGATACCACTTGATAGAGGCGAGGGTGTCCCGATCTTTCGATGAGATGATAACTATCGATTTGGTGGAGACGACTTTGACGATCCGACTAAAAACGTGCACGACGTTGCGCCTTATCAATCGCTAAACCAATCTCCTGAGGTTACTGACGATGCCGGAAGCACGATCAACCTGACCACGAAGGTCTATTCCTGCAAGCAATCGAAGAACGAGCAAGAATATGATAATGCAATCTGAATATTGCGAATATATATGAAGTATTGATAGTGGTGGGAATCCGTAAGCGGTCTTGGTCTGGTCGTTGGACACAAACGAAGTACACGAAGTTCCAATGGCTAACTTTTAACTAAACAAATTCCAAGGAAAAAGCTACTAGATGGATCTACTTATATAGGAGCAAGGGGTGGCGGCCAAGGAGGTGGGAGGACGTCCCAAGGCAGCCTAAAACCAACCCTAGGTCGTACAAGGCTCATGGGCCCAAGTGGAGGTGATGCAACACCTTTGGACTTGTAGTTTGACTCGGATTCTGGTGCAACGTCAGATTGTTTCGACCATAACTCAATGCTCCGGACGAATTTAAAGGTGAATCCAATTGGGTTGGAAAGAGCACGAAATCTAGTTTCCAACAAAAAAATAATCACCCAATTCGGAGTCCGTATGAAAAAGTTGTTGGCGTTTTGAGTCAGGTATGTCTGTGCAGTCCGAATCTGAATCCAGAACGTGAGAGACTTGGACTCTATCTTCTCTTGGCCCAAAAGTGACGTGAGAGGACTTTTTGAACAGAACCTAAACTTCTCCTTTTGCCTTATCTTCATATATGGATTGTACAAATGTCCCATACACCTGCAATTAGACAAAACACAAAAATGTGTGTAGTATTTTTGTTCTGGATAACATAAATAGATTATTGAATAGTTTGCACTAGAAATCACCTGACAAATATGCATGTATGCAATATTTTTGGTCGTATCCAAGGTAGTCATGTCCTCATCACCTCCCGTAGATCCATCCACTTTATCTGGCTTTACATGTGAATCTTCATGTTCTTCCAATGAGTCATTTGACTCCAACTATAAACTGTTCAAAAATCAGAATGGTGAAGTATTTGCTAGATATGTTGGCACTAACTGCAGGAATGGTCCCCCTATGAAGAAAATCTGGGTTCCCAAAAGATGCCTTGAAAGTCTTCAGGTGAATGTCATCATGACACCACTTATGAAGAACAGAAACCCCAGATCGAATTCTTCATATGGACCAAAGTCTTCATATGGATCCAAGTCCTCATATGGATCAAATTCCTCACGTGGATCAAATTCTTCATATGGATCAAAATCCTCATATGAACATCATCGTGCTAACACCTCTATTTCGCAGGGAAAGCCTAAGGGCTATGAATATGTGCATTATTCTTCAAATCATTATGTTCATAAGTCCTCGAAGAATTTCTCTGCTTATTCATATGCTTAGTCTAACCCCTCTTGTGTGAAACGGAGTGGACTGGCTTCTATGCCACCTTTCTCATATGGAGCTCGCAAAATGATGAACTCTTTGCCACCCCTCTAGATGTGGGTGGTGAAGAAAAAGAACTAATCTCTCATGCAGGGTCAGGACTCCAGACGAACTTGAATGTCTGATGAATTTGCTGGAGACCTGAGTATGCTTGAAACGACACAAGCTATTCATGAAGAAATGAATATTAATTTCTAACGTCCTCATACTGCTATACCTGTTCTATTGCTTGAAGAAATTGATCTGATGAATTTGATGTCATATTCTTCACTAATGAAGTATATGAGTTCGTAAGATGCACTAATTCATCTGCAGGATGATCAACCCAAAGCTACTGAGTGGGTCCTTGACAGTGGATGTACAAATCACATGACTGGTGACAGGAACTTATTGATGAACACTGCTTTATCTCCAGTACATCTGAAGCATATCACCTACGCTGACAAAGGCAAAAGCAAGGTATTGGGTCTAGGTAGGGTTGCGATCTCAAAGGATCGACACATGGACAAAGTCATGCTTGTCGAGTCCTTAGGATACGACCTCATGTCTGTCTCAATGCTTTGTGATCTTGATATGGTTGCTGTCTTTGGCAAGTATTGTTGTGTTGTGATCATGGAAGCTGACCATTCCAAAGTTTTCGAAGGCTTTAGGAGAGGAGACTTGTATATTGTTGATTTCTCTACACGACCACAACCAACCACGTGTCTACTTGCAAAAGCTTCAGAAGGCTGGTTATGGCATTGACGACTTGGTCATGCTGGCATGAGGAACTTGCACACGCTCGTGAAGAAGGAGCATGTCATTGGCATCGAGGGTGTCAAATTCCTCAAGGATCACCTGTGTGGAGCTTCTGAAGCTGGAAAGATGACCAAGGACAAGCATCCCTCAAAGACTATCATGACTACCACTCGTCCATTTGAATTGCTTCACATGGATCTCCTTGGCCCTACTCATTATGCCACATTCACCAATGTTGCATCCTTATATGGCTTTGTTATTGTTGATGACTATTCTCATTATACATGGGTGCATATCATCACTTACAAAATTGAAGTGGAGGAAGTCTTCAAATAATTTTCCTCGAGGGCTTCAACAAACTTCGGTGTGAAGATCAAGCACATTAGAAGTGACAATGGGACCGAGTTCAAGAATACTCGTCTTGATGACTATCTTGATGAACTTGGTATTACTCACGAGTTATCTGCTCCTTACACTCCTCAGCAGAATGGCGTTGTGGAGCGCAAGAATAGGACTCTTGTTGAGATGGCGCGCACTATGCTTGATGACTACAAGACGCCTCGTCACTTTTGGCCTGATGCAATTGATACTGCTTGCCACATCATCAACAGGGTATATCTTCACAAATTCTTCAGAAAGACCTCATATGAACTCCTCACTGACAAGAAACCCAACATGAGTTATTTCAAAGTCTTCGGTGCTAAATGTTGGATTAGAGATCCTCATCAAAATTCTAAATTTGCACCGAAAGCACATGAAGGTTTTTTGCTTGGTTACGGAAAAGACTCGCACACCTACACAGTCTTCAACACCATTCATCACAAGGTTGTTGAAACTATAGATGTGTGGTTCGATGAAACTAATGGCTCGCAAAGAGAGCACCTACCTCTTGTGCTAGATGAAATGTCTCCTGAGGAATCCATTAAGTTCAAGGCTACTGAGGATGTCATTCCTACCAAATAATCTGCTGAAGAAGTCATTCCAGAACGTGAAGAACATCATGCTAGTGCACGTGAGGAAAATGGCTCTGAAGAAAATGCTGAGCCAACTCAACGTCGTCAACCCGCTCATCCTCGCGTCACAAATGAAGTGCAGATTGAGAAAATCATCGACGACATCAAAGCACCAGGTCCTCTCACACGCTCAAAGGCTTGACATTTGTCTAAATTTTTTGGGCACTTTGCTTTTGTCTCTATCACAGAGCCCACCAAAGTAGATGAGGTGTTTCTGGAGCCTGAGTGGATTCAAGCGATGCAAGAGGAATTACATCGGTTCGAGCTCAACAATGTCTAGGAACTTGTCAAGTGACCAGACCCACGCAAGCACAATATCATCGGCACCAAATGGATCTACCACTACAAGCAATATGAAAATGGCCTTGTGGTGAGGAATAAGGCTCGTCTTGTAGCTCAAGGCTAACACAGGTTGAAGGAATTGATTTCAATGAAACTTTTGCACCTGTTGCTAGACTTGAGGCTATTCGCATATTACTTGCTTATGCTAACCATCATAATATAATCTTTTATCAAATGGATGTGAAAAGTGCATTCCTCAGTGGTAAGCTTGAGGAAGAGGTATATGTTGCTCAACCCCCAGGTTTTGAAGATCCTAAGCATCCTGACAAAGTCTTCAGACTCAATAAGGCCCTCTATGGCCTCAAGCAGGCCCCTCGGGCGTGGTATGATACTTTGAAGGAATTCCTCATGAAGAAAGGCTTCAAACCCGGTTCACTTGACCCAACTCTTTTCACCAAAACCTATGATGATGAATTATTCATGTGCCAAATATATGTTGATGATATTATCTTTGGCTGTACTAACCAACATTACAGTTACGAATTTGCCTATATGATGAGTGAGGGATATCAAATGTCTATGATGGGAGAATTGAAATTCTTCTTAGCTCTTCAAATTCGTCAACAGTGCAACGGCATCTTCATATCTCAATAGAAATACCTCAAGGATGTGTTGAGGAAATTTGACATGCAAGACTGCAAAGGCATCAAAATCCCTATGCCCACAAATGGCCATCTATGCACTGATGAAAATGGTATTGACTTCGATCAAAAGGTATACCGCTCCATGATTGGCTCTTTATTGTATCTATGTGCATCTAGGCCAGATATTATGCTTAGTGTTTGCATGTGTGCCTGTTTTCAAGCTACACCGAAGGAATCACACCATAAGGCTGTGAAGCATATTCTTCGATATCTAGTTCACACTCCAACACTTGGATTATGGTATCCCAAGGGCTCGGCTTTTGATCTCATTGGATATTCTGACTATGACTATGCTGGTGATCGTGTGGACCGCAAGTCAACATCACGCACATGCCATTTCCTCGGATGATCCTTAGTATGTTGATCCTCGAAGAAGCAGAAATGTGTATCACTCTCTACTGCTAAAGCTGAGTACATTACTGCTGGTTTGTGTTGTGCTCAATTGCTATGGATGAAGCAAACCCTCAAGGACTACGGCATCAATGTGAAGAATGTGCCACTCTACTGTGACAATGAGAGCGCCATCAAGATTGCTCATAACCCAATTCAGCACTCAAAGACTAAGCACATCCAGATTCGTCATCATTTTCTTTGAGACCATGTGTTGAAGGGCGACATCTCTATCGAACACATGAAGACCGAAGAACAGTAGCCGATATCTTCACAAAGCCCTTGGATAAGAAGAGATTTAGCAAGTTGCGGTGTGAGCTAAATATCTTAGAATCTTCGAATGTTCTTTGAAAAGGACACACATCCTAACACTTATGCGAAATTGATGACTTAGATGTGCAACACACGAAGTAACGTTTTTCTTCAATCAATGAAGACTAACCCTCTAAGTGTGAAGAAATTAACGAAGAATTTGATTCTCAGAGCCCTACGACAATTGTACGCGGCGTCTGAAATCATAATTCTTATATAGTGGGTCACGCCACCAACTAAAGTTGAAAATCTTCAATTTGAGTTTTTCTTTAGTTTTTGAAATTCCTCAGTTGTTCAAATTCTTCAACTTTGCAAGTCTTCACTCTCCCCGACTATGTTCTTCATTGACTATATATATTTGAGTTTTCAGTCCTCTACAACATTCACATATTGCTAATTCTTCAAGTTGACTTTTCTGCTAAGTGAATGTGATCGGACCGTTCCCCCTCTATGCTAAACTCAACCTAGTCCGTTGACAAATTCTTCATGTGCGTTCTATTTGAAACTCATTCAAAATCATCACTGTGTCCTTGTCAGCTGAAGAATTTGGGAACGAAACTTTAAAATATTCTTATCCGAATTTTCGGCTTTTGCCGCTCAAACCGTTCCGCATCCCACGATGAGATTATTATATTCACCCACGATCTCAAATGATCTACACTTCACAGTACATGGGTGACACATGTCGCTAGGATGAGAAGGGTCAGGGGCACGTTCGTCCAGTTTCCTCGGACGAGCAGTTTTTCACCTTGGCTATAAATACCCCTCACCCTCCTCTTACCTCATTTACCCTGCTCGACCTCACTCCCCTCGCTTGAGCTCTCTGACCTAGCGCCGCCACTACTCTCCATCGTCGCTGGTGAGGAAGAGCTTCACTGCCTCGACCTCGTCGCCATCGTACTCGCGCTGGCCGAGGAAATCTTCACTCCGCCGCTGCCGTAGCTGTCTTCCGACGCCAAGTTAGGGCGTGGAAGATCTGAACGGACAAACTTCTCAACTTCTACTCCTAGTTCGTCGTGTTCTTCGTCAAGGGTAAACAAAATCTATTTTTACTGCCTTTGTTGATTCTGATGATTTCCACAAAATCTTCAAAAGGTGTTTATTCTTCAACTGCTACACTCTTAAACACCACACATGCATATGTTCTTGATTAGTTTCTCTAAGCAACGTTTTTCTTCAAGATTCCTCAATTGTGTGGATTTTCAATCTATACAACTCTGGAACCTAAGTCAAAGACCGCTTAGTGAAATTCCTCAAGACACTCCTGGTCAAATTCCTCAAACTTGATTCTTTTGAAAAACTTCTGAGAACGCATATGACCTCTCCAAATTCTTCGCACCTATACTCTGTTCACAGGTACACATGTTTGCTGATGAATCTCTAGGTTCTCATCAACTTAACTCATTTTCAGCGTTCCTCGAAGACGATTACATACCTCGTTAGAGAATTCGATTGTTCAAAATCCCCGGTTGAAGAAAATGGCAGATGGCAAAAGACCTCAGAAGGGAGGAAAGTGACCTGAAGCAAATACTGCTTTCGAGATCCCTGATGACATCTATGAGGAATACTGTACTCCTGATGAAGCCAAACATGGCAAGGAGTACGAAAATCAGCGCAAGGTGCGCATTCAGAGAATAGAAAGGAGATGGGCAAGGGAATGGAGGGAGTACAGATATGTAACTCCAAAGTACATGAAGAAATTCGCCTTACACCCTCCTTGCCCAAGACCTCCATTAGCATCTGGCCAAGAAGTTGATCCCACAAGCATCAACCGTGGTGAGGATTTTCCACATGAATGGGCCAAGCGGCAAGCTAAACTGGCCAAAATGGCCAAAGAAGCAGTGAAGAAATTCAAAGAAGATTCTGCTGCTACCCCTACTGAGGCCTCTGCTAGCAAGCCTAAGTAGGCTATGCCCAAGAAGCCTGCTCACAAGCACAGTTCCTCAGAAATGCCCTCGCGGCCAAGCTCATCAAAGCCCTCACGGCCCGTTCTATTGGGGAACGTAGTATTTCAAAAATGTTCCTACGATCACGCACGATCTATCTAGGAGAAGCATAGCAACGAGTGGGGAGAATGTGTCTACGTACCCTCGTAGACCGAAAGCGGAAGCGTTTAGTAACGCGGTTGATGTAGTCGAACGTCTTCACGATCCAACCGATCCAGGTACCGAACGTACGGCACCTCCGCGATCAGCACACGTTCAGCTCGGAGACGTCCCTCGAACTCTTGATCCAGTTGAGGCTGAGGGAGATTTTCATCAGCACGACGGTGTGGTGACGGTGATGATGAAGTTACTGGCGCAGGGCTTCGCTAAGCACTACGACGATATGACCGAGGTGTGTAACTGTGGGGGGGGGCACCGCACACGGCTTAAAGATCAACTTGTGTGTTCTAGGGTGCCCCCTCCCCACATATATAAAGGAGGGAGGAGGGGAGGGTCGGCCGGCCCCTAGGGTGCGCCCAAGAGGGGAGTCCTACTAGGACTCCTAGTCCTAGTAGGATTCTACCAAAAGGCAGAGAGGGCGAAGGAAGGAGAGGGAGAGGGAGAGGGAAAGGGGGGCCGTGCACCCTCCTATAGTCCTATTTGGACTCCCCAGGGGCGGGCGAGGGGGCGCCACCTCCTCGTGGCCTGCCCTTTCTCTTCCCTAAGGCCCATGTTGGCCCATTACTTCCCCAGGGGGTTCCGGTAACCCCTCCGGCACTCCGTTTTTACCCGGTACCTCCCGGAACTCTTCCGGTGTCCGAATAACATTGTCCAATATATCATTCTTTATGTCTCGACCATTTCGAGACTCCTCGTCATGTCAGTGATCTCATCCGGGACTCCGAACAACCTTCGGTCATCAAATCACATAAACTCATAATACAAATCGTCACCGAAAGTTAAGCGTGTGGACCCTACGGGTTCGAGAACTATGTAGACATGACCGAGACACATCTCCGGTCAATAACCAATAGCGGAACCTGGATGCTCATATTGGCTCCTACATATTCTACGAAGATCTTTATCGGTGAAACCACATAACAACATATGTTGTTCCCTTTGTCATCGGTATGTTACTTGCCCCAGATTCGATCGTCGGTATCATCGTACCTAGTTCAATCTCGTTACCGGCAAGTCTCTTTACTCATTCTGTAATGCATCATCCCGCAACTAACTCATTAGTCACATTGCTTGCAAGACTTATAGTGATGAGCATTACCGAGAGGGCCCAGTGATACCTCTCCGATACACGGAGTGACAAATCCTAATATCGATCTATACCAACTCAACAAACACCTTCGGAGACACCTGTAGAGCATCTTTATAATCACCCAGTTACGTTGTGACGTTTGATAGCACACAAGGTGTTCCTCCGGTATTCGGGAGTTGCATAATCTCATAGTCAGAGGAGCATGTATAAGTCATGAAGAAAGCAATAGCAATAAAACTAAACGATCATTATGCTAAGCTAACGGATGGGTATTGTCCATCACATCATTCTCTAATGATGTGATCCCATTCATCAAATGACAACACATGTCTATGGTCAGGAAACTTAACCATTTTTGATTATCGAGCTAGTCTAGTAGAGGTGTACTAGGGACACTTTGTTTTCTCCATGTATTCACACATGTATCAAGTTTCTGGTTAATACAATTCTAGCATGAATAATAAACATTTATCATGATATAAGGAAATATAAATAACAACTTTATTGTTGCCTCTAGGGCATATTTCCTTCAGTCTCCCACTTGCACTAGACAATATTCTAGGTCAGATCACCATGTGATTTAACACCAATAGTTCACATCTTTATGTGATTAACACCCATAGTTCACATCGCCATGTGACCAACGCTCGAAAGGTTTACTAGAGTCAATAATCTAGTTCACATCACTATGTGATTAGCACCCGAGAGTAATAAGGTATGATCATGTTTTGCCTGTGAGAGAAATTTTAGTCTACGAGTCTGCAACATTCATATCCGTATGTATTTTGCAAATTTCTATGTCTACAATACTCTGCACGGAGCTACACTAGCTAATTGTTCCCACTTTCAATATGTATCTAGATCGAGACTTAGAGTCATCTAGATCGGTGTCAAAGCTTGTATCGACGTAACTCTTTACGACGAACTCTTTATCACCTCCATAACTGAGAAACATTTCCTTATTCCACTAAGGATAATTTTAACCGCTATCCAGTGATCCACTCCTGGATCACTATTGTACCCTCTTGCTAAACTCATGGTGAGGTACACAATAGATCTGGTACACAGCATAGCATACTTTATAGAACCTATGACTAAGGCATAGGGAATGACTTTTCATTCTCTTTCTATTTTCTGTCGTGGTCGGGTTTTGAGTCTTTACTCAACTTAACACCTTGCAACACAGGCAAGAACTCCTTTGACTGTTCCATTTTTGAACTACTTCAAAAACTTGTCAACGTATGTACTCATTGAAAAATTTTATCAAGCGTCTTGATCTATCTCTATAGATCTTGATGCTCAATATGTAAGCAGTTTCACCGAGGTCTTTCTTTGAAAAACTCCTTTCAAACACTCCTTTATGCTTTCCAAAAAATTCTACATTATTTCCGATCAACAATATGTCATTCACGTATACTTATCAGAAATGTTGTAGTGCTCCCACTCGCTTTCTTGTAAATACAGGCTTCATCGCAAGTCTGCATAAAACTATATGGTTTGATCAACTCATCAAAGCGTATATTCCAACTCCGAGATGCTTGCACCAGTCCATAGATGGATCGCTGGAGCTTGAATACTTTGTTAGCACCTTTAGGATTGACAAAACCTTCTTGTGTGTATCATATACAACTCTTATTTAAGAAATCCATTAAGGAATGCAGTTTTGACATCCATTTGCCAGATTTCATAAAATGTGGCAATTGCTAACATGATTCAGACAGACTTAAGCATCGCTGCGAGTGAGAAAATCTCATCGCAATCAACACCTTGAACTTGTCGAAAACAATTTGCGACAATTCGAGCTTTGTAGATAGTAACACTACTATCAATGTCCGTCTTCCTCTTGAAGATCCATTTATTCTCAATGGCTTGTCGATCATCGGACAAGTCAACCAAAGTCCATACTTTGTTCTCATACATGGATCCCATCTCAGATTTCATGGCCTCATGCAATTTCGCGGAATCTGGGCTCATCATCGCTTCCTCATAGTTCGTAGGTTCGCCATGGTCAAGTAAAATGACTTCCAGAACAGGATGACTGTACCACTCTGGTGCGAACCATATTCTGGTTGACCTACAAGGTTCCGTAGTAACTTTATCTGAAGTTTCATGATCACCATCATTAGCTTCCTCACTAATTGGTGTAAGAATCACTTGAACTGATTTCTGTGATGAACTACTTTCCAATTCGGGAGCAGGTACAATTACCTCATCAAGTTCTACTTTCCTCCCACTCACTTCTTTCGAGAGAAACTCCTTCTCTAGAAAGGATCCATTCTTAGCAACGAATATCTTGCCTTCGGATCTGTGATAGAAGGTGTACCCAATAGTCTCCTTTGGGTATCCTATGAAGACACATTTCTCCGATTTGGGTTCGAGCTTATCAGGTTGAAGCTTTTTCACATAAGCATCACAACCCCAAGCTTTAAGAAATGACAGCTTATGTTTCTTGCCAAACCACGGTTCATACGGTGTCGCCTCAACGAATTTAGATGGTGCCCTATTTAATGTGAATGCAGCTGTCTCTAATGCATAACCCCAAAACGATAGTGGTAAATCAGTAAGAGACATCATAGATCGCACCATATCCAATAAAGTACGGTTACGATGTTCGGACACACCATTACGTTGTGTTTTTCCAGGTGGCGTGAGTTGCGAAACAATTCCACATTGTTTTAAATGAATACCAAACTCATAACTCAAATATTCACCTCCACGATCAGATGGTAGAAACTTTATTTTCTTGTTACGATGATTTTCCACTTCACTCTGAAATTCTTTGAACTATTCAAATGTTTCAGAATTTATGTTTCATTAAGTAGATATACCCATATCTGCTCAAATCATCTGTGAAGGTCAGAAAATAACGATACCCGCCGCGAGCCTCAACACTCATCGGACCGCATACATCAGTATGTATTATTTCCAATAAGTTAGTTGCTCGCTCCATTGTTCCGGAGAACGGAGTCTTAGTCATCTTGCCCATGAGGCATGGTTCGCAAGTATCAAGTGATTCATAATCAAGTGATTCCAAATGCCCATCAGCATGGAGTTTCTTCATGCGCTTTACACCAATATGACCTAAACGGCAGTGCCACAAATAAGTTGCACTATCATTATTAACTTTGCATCTTTTGGCATCAATATTATAAATATGTGTATCACACGATCGAGATTCAATAAACCATTCACATTGGGTTTATGACCATTGAAGGTTTTATTCATGTAAATAGAATAACAATTATTCTTTGACTTAAATGAATAACCGTATTGCAATAAACATGATCTAATCATATTGATGCTCAACGCAAACACCAAATAACATTTATTTAGGTTCAATTCTAATCCCGAAGGTAGAGGGAGTATGCGATGGTGATCGTATCAACCTTGGAACCACTTCCAACACACATCGTCACTTCGCCCATAACTAGTCTCTGTTCATCCTGTAACTCCTGTTTTTAGTTACTAATCTTAGCAACTGAACCGGTATCAAATACCCAGGGGTTACTATGAACACTAGTAAAATACACATCAATAACATGTATATCATATATACCTTTGTTCACTTTGCCATCTTTCTTATCCGCCAAGTTTTGGGATAGTTCCGCTTCCAGTGACCATTTCCTTTGCAGTAGAAGCACTCAGTTTCAGGCTTGGGTTCAGCTTTTGGGTTTCTTCATGGGAGTGACAACTTTCTTGTCACTCTTCTTGAAGTTCCCTTCCTTTTCCTTTGCCCTTTTCTTGAAACTAGTGGTTTTGTTAGCCATCAACAGTTGATGCTCTTTCTTGATTCCTACCTTCGTCGATTTTAACATCACGAAGAGCTCGGGAATTATTTTCGTCATCCCTTGCATATTATAGTTCATCACGAAGTTTGAGTAACTTGGTGATAGTGACTAGAGAATTTTGTCAGTCACTATCTTATCAAGAAGATTAACTCCCACTTGAATCAAGCGATTGTAGTACTCAGACATTCTGAGAACATGCTCACTAGTTGAGCTATTCTCCTCCATCTTGTAGGCTAAGTACTTTGTCAGAGGTCTCATACCTCTCGACTCGGGCATGAGTCTGAAATACCAATTCCAGCTCTTGGAACATCTCATATGCTCCGTGGCGTTCAAAACGTTTTTAAGTCCCGGTTCTAAGCCGTAAAGCATGGTGCATTAAACTATCAAGTAGTCATCATACCGAGCTTTGTCAAACGTTCATAATGTCTGCATCTGCTCCTGCAATAGGTCTGTCACCTAGCGGTGCATCAAGGACATAATTCTATTGTGCAGCAATGAGGATAATCCTCAGATCACGGACCAAGTCCGCATTATTGCTACTATCATCTTTCAACTTATTTTTCTCTAGGAACATATCATAAATAAAACGGGGAAGGTATACGCGAGCTATTGATCTACAACATAGATATGCAAATACTATCAGGACTAAGTTCATGATAAATTTAAGTTCAATTAATCATATCACTTAAGAACTCCCACTTAGATAGACATCCCTGGAGTCATCTAAATGATAACGTGATCCATATCAACTAAACCATGTCCGATCATCACGTGAGGTGGAGTAGTTTTCAATGGTGAACATCACTATGTTGATCATATCTACTATATGATTCACGTTCGATCTTTCGATCTCAGTGTTCCGAGGCCTTATCTGCATATGCTAGGCTCATCAAGTTTAATCCGAGTATTCTGCCTGTGCAATACTGGCTTGCACCCGTTGTATGTGAACGTAGAGCTTATCACACCTGATCATCACGTGGTGTCTCGGCACGACGAACTGTAGCAACGGTGCATACTTAGGGAGAACACTTATACCTTGCAATTTAGTGAGGGATCATCTTATAATGCTATCGCCATACTAAGCAAAATAATATGCATAAAGGATAAATATCACATGTAATCAAAATATGTGGCATGATATGGCCATCATCATCTTGTGCCTTTGATCTCCATCTCCAAAGCACCGTTATGATCTCCATCGTCACCGGCTTGACACCTTGAACTCCATCGTAGCATCGTTGTCGTCTCGCCAACTATTGCTTCTACGACTATCGCTACCGCTTAGTGATAAAGAAAAGCAATTACATGGCGATTGCATTTCATACAATAAAGCGACAACCATATGGCTCCTGCCAGTTGCCGATAACTGTTACAAAACATGATCATCTCATACAACAATTTATATATCATCACGTCTTGACCATATCACATCACAGCAAGCCCTGCAAAAACAAGTTAGACGTCCTCTACTTTGTTGTTGCAAGTTTTACGTGGCTGCTACGGGCTTCTAGCAAGAATCGTTCTTACCTACGCATCAAAACCACAACGATTTTTTGTCAAGTGTGCTGTTTTAACCTTCAACAAGGACCGGGCGTAGTCAAACTCGATTCAACTAAAGTTGGAGAAACAGACACCCGCTAGCCACCTGTGTGCGAAGCACGTCGGTAGAACCAGCCTCATGAACGCGGTCATGTAATGTCGGTCCGGGCCGCTTCATCCAACAATACCGCCGAATCAAAGTAAGACGTTGCTGGTAAGTAGTATGACTATTATCGCCCACAACTCTTTGTGTTCTACTCGTGCATATAACATCTACGCATAGACCTCACTCGGATGCCACTGTTGTGGAACGTAGTATTTCAAATAATTTCCTACGATCACGCAAGATCTATCTTGGAGAAGCATAGCAATGAGCGGGGAGAGTGTGTCTACGTACCCACGTAGACCGAAAGTGGAAGCGTTTAGTAACGCGGTTGATGTAGTCGAACGTCTTCGCGATCCAACCGATCCAAGTACCGAACGTACAGCACCTCCGCGATCAGCACAAGTTCAGCCCGGTGACGTCCCTCGAACTCTTGATCCAGTTGAGGCCGAGGGAGAGTTTCGTTAGCACAACGGCATGGTGACGGTGATGATGAAGTTACCGGTAAAGGGCTTCGCCTAAGCACTACGACGATATGACCGAAGTGTGTAACTATGGAGGGGGGCACCGCACACGGCTAAAAGATCAACTTGTGTGCTCTAGGGTGCCCCCTCCCCACGTATATAAAGGAGGGAGGAGGGGAGGGCCGGCCGGCCCCTAGGGCGCGCCCAAGAGGGCAGTCCTACTAGGACTCCTAGTCCTAGTAGGATTCCACCAAAAGGGAGAGAGGGGGAAGGAAGGAGAGGGAGAGGGAGAGGGAAAGGGGGCCCGCACCCCCTCCCCTAGTCCTATTCGGACTCCCCATGCGGGGGGTGGGGGAGCCACCTCCTCGTGGCCTGCCCTTTCTCTCCCCTAAGGCACATGTTGGCGCATTACTTCCCCGGGAGGTTCTGGTAACCCCTACGGCACTCCGTTTTTACCCGGTACCTACCGGAACTCTTCTGGTGTCCGAATAACATCGTCCAATATATCATTCTTTATATCTCGACCATTTCGAGACTCCTCGTCATGCCCGTGGTCTCATCCGGGACTCCGAACAACCTTTGGCCATCAAATCACATAAACTCATAATACAAATCGTCATTGAACGTTAAGCGTGTGGACCCTATGGGTTCGAGAACTATGTAGACATGACCGAGACACATCTCCGGTCAATAACCAATAGCGGAACCTGGATGCTCATATTGGCTCCTACATATTCTACGCAGATCTTTATCGGTCAAACCGCATAACAACATACGTTGTTCCCTTTGTCATCGGTATGTTACTTGCCTCACATTCGATCGTCGGTATCATCATACCTAGTTTAATCTCGTTACCGGCAAGTCTCTTTACTCATTCCGTAATGCATCATCCCGCAACTAACTCATTAGTCACATTGCTTGCAAGGCTTATAGTGATGAGCATTACCGAGAGGGCCCAGAGATACCTCTCCGATACATGGAGTGACAAATCCTAATCTCGATCTATGCCAACTCAACAAACACCTTCGGAGACACCTGTAGAGCATCTTTTAATCACCCAGTTACATTGTGATGTTTGATAGCACACAAGGTGTTACTTTGGTATTCAGGAGTTGCATAATCTCATAGTCAAAGGAACATGTATAAGTCATGAAGAAAGCAATAGCAATAAAACTAAACGATCATTATGCGAAGCTAGCGGATGGGTCTTGTCCATCACATCATTCTCTAATGATGTGATCCCGTTCATCAAATGACAACACATGTCTATCGTCAGGAAACTTAACCATCTTTGATTAACGAGCTAGTCTAGTGGAGGCATACTAGCGACACTTTGTTTTGTCTGTGTATTCACACATGTATCAAGTTTCCAGTTAATACAATTCTAGCATGAATAATAAACATTTATCATGATATAAGGAAATATAAATAACAACTTTATTATTGCCTCTAGGGCATATTTCCTTCATATTCCTCAAGCATCTCCAGTCCCCACTGTTGCAAAACCTTCAGCTGCTGCTGCAAAGTCCTCGCCACCTGCGCATCACGCCTCTTGCCAAAGGACCTCTTGTATCTCCATTGCTTCAGGAGCATCTGCAAGTTCTTCAGCTCCTCCTGTGTCCTCAACAGGCCCAACTTTGCTGAAGAAAAAGGCCACTGCTGGACGAGGCACAATGCCAAGTCCTCACAAGAAGTAGGTTGCCTTCCAAGTGCCATCTAGTGAAGACGAAGCTGATGATGAAGAATTGGCAGAAATCATCAGAGACAGTCAACAAAGGGCCGCTAGAGCCAAAGGCAGCAATGTGCCTCTTCTGCTGGATCCCAAGCTGATCCTTGACTTCATATATCTCTGGCACAAGGACCCCAACACTCCTATGCCTGATTTCAATCTCACACCTGGCCAAAGTCATATGTTGACAGCCTTCATAGGCGAAGAAAAATGGAAGTTTGAAAAGGCCAGGCAACTGAAGAAAGCTCAGTACAAGAAGGAGCAATTTCTGAAGAAGAATGTTGTCAAAATGACTCGTGATGAACTTGTGGCCATGCAAACTGAGATCAAAGCACCCAGTGGTGAAATTGACGCATACAGTGCAGATTGGCTAGGAGCCAAAGTCAGATTCGTCAGAATGGCGAAGGGATTTACCTCAAATGTTGCAGCTTCATCACAACATAAAATTCCTCGGGCCGAGGCATCTGCTCAGCCTACTGAAGAACATGCAAGCACAGCTGATGATGGTCATGCTATTGAACAAAATGAAAGCACCAGGGCTGATGAAAATATTCCAGCCACTGAAGAAACTGACAGGGCAACCTCTAGTGTTGCGCCTGGAGAACAAGCTAGGCCAGTTGAAGAATCTGCAACTGCGCCTGAAGAAACTGAACATGCCAGGGCAACCGCATCAGTTGTGCCTGGAGAAATTGCACCAATTTCCTCTGCTCCTCCTGCACAGATGACAAGCATCAACCTTCCTTCTGCATCAGAAGTGAAGAAAACCAAAGCTGCGGAGCGAGCAGCTGTGAAGAAAAGGAAAGCATCTGCATCCTCAGAGTCTTCAGCTCCGAAGAAAGTGAAGACTTTGACAAGCTCCTATGCAAATCCCATAGATGTTGTTCCAATATCAAGCATGCCATCAAAGGAGATTGTTCCCTTTGGTGAGGAATATGTGATTCCTAGTGAATCAGATGAAGAAAATTCTTCTGCTACTTCGTCGGAGCAGTTGGATGAAGAAATTGAAGTGGATAATATCCTTCAACTCCGCTGGTATCATCGCCCATGCCTCAGTTCACAGCTGAAGAGGCAGGCGTCGAAGAAATAGATGAAGAAGATGAGGATGTGGATATTAGGTCTACAACACCGATTCTGAATGGTGACTACTGGGAACGTCATCACCCCAATTCACCACTGACCACTCCTCTACAACAACTTCCTCAGTCCCCGGTCCAAACTGAAGAAATTCATACGGGCTCTGATGAACATCAAGCTTCACTTCTGTCTATTCCAGAAGAAGTTCCAGCCACTAGCGCTGATGTAAATGTAGCTGAAGAAATGGAGGCCAAGGCTGCCGCTGATGACACTGCTCCTGAAATTCCTCAGCCTGTCGCTCCAGAGACTGTGCTTCAAGAGGCTGTGAAGACTTCAACTGCTAATCTTCAGCCCAAGCCACAGAATCCTCAATCCAAGAAGCAGAAGTTCAAGGCTGATGACTTCTTTACTGAGCATATTTTCTTCACTGCTACATTCCATACGACTCTGCTCGACTGCGTCGCAAGCGTTATTGGACTGCTAGCCAGATGAACTTTTATTCCTCACTGCTGTTCAATAAGGACAAGATCTTTGACCATGAGCAAGTTCCTCATGTGGACATGGAGTATCTACCGTGCTTCACCCCAGTCCTCAGTGTTCTTCATGACGCTAGGCTGCTCAACTTCTGCACCGACATCTGTGACTGGAATGAAGAACTCATTCTTCAGTTCTATGCCACGTTGCACATCACTGGCAATGTTCAAGATGTGAATTCATGGATACTGGAATTGATGACTGAAAACACTCACTACAAAGCTCCGGCCTCTAAATTGCTTCATGCCGTTCCTGTCAGTCCTCCAACTGAAGGTGCAAGGCTCATCTATGCTGAGCCTGAACTCTCAGATCATCTAATGCAAGTGCTAATGAAGCCTTTGAAGCCAGGCCAAGCTCCAAGGACCAAATTCCTCGTCAAGGAATTGCTCTATGTGCGAAGGACCGTATACAGAATATTGACCAAAACCCCTAGTCCGATCAAGGGCCACAACTCTGATGAAGAAGAGGTTGTTGGCATAATGAAGAATCTGCTGTTCAGCATCATACATGGTATTCCTATCAACTACCACGATTTCTTCATGAGGACTTTGGCCAATGTAGCTCTGTCACCGTTTGAGTTGAAGCCTTACGCTCCCTAGATTATGAGATTCATCCGAACAAGGTCTTTAATTCATTACAAGGCTGACTTTCAAAATCATCTCAGCTACTTGCCACCAATAGAAGTCCTCAAACGGACTATTTCCTCAGCTGATGAGAAGGGCAAGGCTGCTGTCATTGATGAAGGCACTCGTCCATTGGATGGAAAGTTTCGCAAAGCTGCTTCTTATTCTACCAATGATGACTCTGCGGCACATGATACTGCCGCAAGTGCTTCAAAGCAATTCCCTCAAGCCACTGCTCCACGTGTGATGACTGATCGTGAGCTTCTCCTCAGTCTTCATCAGAAGGTCGATCGCAACCACAAGTGGGACAATCATCAATTTGGTTCAATTCTTCAGAATATGACAATCACACAAAACATTGTGAAGAAGAACCATTACTACTTGCATGAAGTTTTTGATCGCACCTGGGCTGTATTGTCTCACCTCTATGATGATGAAGACCTCAAGCAGATGGGCTTCCAACAGGACTTTGACTGGTCTCAGCCACCTTCGAAGAAATTCAAGAAGGTCAAAGTTCCTCACTTGGTTGCCAGTTCATATTCTTCATCACGCGAGACGGATGAAGCCGAAGATTTGAACGACACTGCGGTAGGCCCTACTCCAACGGACGACCCCAACAACGCTGGCGCTCCTCCATCGACATCATGATGATATTCTTCAAGGGCGTTAGTCCTCATTTTTCATCCCTTTTGGTCATTTGATGACAAAGGAGGAGAAATTTGAGTCAGTCTTCAAGCGGGTCTATATATGGACGTTTTTTGTGAATTTACAACTCTCCTTCTTTTGAAGTATTTGTTGAATCGAGTTGTAAAGTTAAGTCCTATAGTGGTCTGATACTTTTGCTCTATTTTCTACATGCTATTTCCTCAGATATGTTAATGCACGCATGTTGAATTACATCAGTCACCATATTTCATCATGCATTTCAAATTCTTCATATCATATGTAAAATGCGTGTATGAATTACAAGATATAGGGGGAGATCTACATGATTCTACTCTACAATGTGCATTTGCTATTCAAAGCAAACTCCTCACATATGCACATCCTCAGGGTGAGTTCTTATATATCTTGCAATCAAATTCCTCAATATCAGTATTTACACTTCATATGTTTATCCCCGTTGAAAACTTAACCTATATTGTCATCAATCACCAAAAAGGGGGAGACTGTAAGTGCATCTAGTGCCCCTTAGTGATTTTGGTGTATTGAAGACTTATAGGTTAAGGGACTAATGCGGTTGTGAGTGTACACAGGTCTATAAGTCTATGAGGAGTTTGTTATTTACAGAGAAAGTCGACCCCTAAAAATGAATGTCTTCAACTGAAGACTTTGGCTTTCTGAAGACTTTGAAAGTGAAGAAATTGGTGTGACCGTGAAGACTTGATATTCATGCGAGGAGTATGAAGCCTGAAGACTTTTGTTTTCATAGTGTCATTTTCTCTTTCTTGAGTCATAGGAAACACCGTATTATTAAAGGGGTCGAGGTAAAACTAAGGAAAAGTTTCCAAGTGATGCTCATCTCAAAATCCTACACCTACCCAATCCTTTCGAGTGAAGCCATTGGAAATCTCATATAGTTCAGCCAATTTCTTCAGTGACAGAGACGAAGATCTTCTTTTCTCTGAGGAATTTGTTCTGACTGAGGAGTTAGGAATTCGCCACTGCTGATTGCCTACAAGTGAGGAACATGATAGCCCTGAGGAATTTGATACTCAAATATCCGACTGTTGCTGTGCTATGCGCCAGCTGTCCCAAAAGATCTACCCACCTAACGGTCATATCATTGAAGGGCATTTATGTCTTATCATGTTGGGCTGCTCCCTAGGCTATAAATAGCCGCCCCCTACAACCACTAGTTGGTTCGCTGCTCCAAGAGAAACTGACACTTGTCATTGAGAGCATCGCATCCTCCGAGGACTTTGAGAGAAAATCATCAAGTGAGGAAAACCCAAACCCAAACACCTACAAAACCCAAAGTGATTGAGCATGACTGAAGAGATTGTTCCTGTGTGGAACTGATTGTTGTTACCTTTGAGGACTGTGCATCCTCCAGACGGTTAGGCGTCATGGCCTAGAGCATCCAAGAAGAAATTGTGGATCACCGAGTGACCGAGTCTGTGAAGGTTTGGAAGTCACCTAAAGACTTACCACAAGTGATTGGGCGAGGTCTGTGTGATCTTAGCTTAGGAAGAATACGGTGAGGACTGTGTGTCCTCAGGTTTAAATACCTAGCCGCTCCAACCAGACGTACGACTGTCACATCAGTTGGAACTGGTCTACAAATCACTGTCTTCACCGAGCTATTGGATCTATTTCCCCAACCCTTTCATTTCCTCATTTCTCCGTTGAAGTACTTGATCGTTACTGTTTGAAGACTTTGACTGAAGACTTTCTCAATTTCCCCAATCCTATTTCTTCAGTCAGTTTTTCTTCAGCCTGCTTATCCTGTAATCACGCTACTTGTACTCTATGCTTTTTTTCATTTCATCATGATGACTAAGCTACTCCTATGTTACGCTTGCATCTGAGTACTTATTCCACTGCTAAGTAGTTTGTTGCTTAGGAATTTCCTCACCTTGGAATTCCTCAGTGATGAATTTGTAAAGATCGCCTATTCACCCCCTCTAGTCGATATAACACACTTTCACTTACTTAAGGCGTTACTCCGTTCTTATGAACATAATACTCTAGATGCATGCTGGATAGCGGTCGATGTGTATAGTAATAGTAGCACATGCAGGCAGGAGTTGGTCTACTTGACATGGATGTGATGCCTATATTCATAATCATTGCCTTGGATATCGTCATAACTCTGCGCTTTTCTATCAATTGCTCGACAGTAATTTAATTACCCACCGTATGTTTTCTTTCAACAGAGAAGCCTCTAGTGAAACCTATGGCCCCCGAGTCTATTTTACATCATATATTTTCCAATCTATAAACCAAAACACACACAAATATTTGCCTTTTTATTCGCCCTTCTTTCGTTCATCTTTTCGTTTGCTTTTTGTTTGCTTGTGTGCTTGATTGGTTTCTTGCCATCATATCTGAATCTGGAGAGGTTACCATTGAAAATTTTTAGGATCTTGCTAGCATAAATCTTGAGGAAAAACTTGGATCTTATTCTTTCGATCGTGAAACTGAAACTCAACCTAATTATAAGGCAAAAACTTTTCATGTGGGAGACGGTAATATTATTGGGAAAAGTGTTATCCAAGAATTCTTCGATTGTATATGAACTTTGCCTATTAATAAGAGATCTATCCTTCTTGATACAAATTGTTATGCGGATGCCATTGCCATGCTTGTCCATAAATTAGAAAGAAAATTTGTGCACATTCATCCCGCTTTACAAAGGATATTTTATGAACTTCCCAACATACTTCATCCTAAGGCTAAAAAGATTGCCACTATCATTCTTATGCGAGAATTTGGTTTCCTAATACAAGAAGCTAGAGAATTTTTTTCTACAATAAAAATATGGAACATCCTCCTATTTAAGAAATTCTCCATGATAAAAAACTTTGGCGTAGTCTGGAATCTAGAGATTATCAGTCTTACAGCAATAAACTTAGGAAAAGAGTCCCTTACTCAGAAATTACTCAAGCCCTTTACCTTGACACTTATTATAAATTTGATTGGGTAACTCAGGGGATTTATGTAGGATTTAATGATGATTGGTTGGAGGAGATAACTAGGGAACCCATTAAAAACGAGATACGTATTTCATATGATGTTATTTATGGTGATGATCGAGACTATGGGTTTATGAATGGTAAAATCACTAATCAAAGTCCTTTTCAAGAATTAAGTTCACCTACTAGAATTGCAATAAAAGAGAAGAGATATTTGCTAAGAAAAGTTTTGGAAGATTTGATTAAAAATGAATTGCATGACAATACTTAGATCTATGTTTTATGCCTAGCTAGGGGCGTTAAACAATAGCGCTTGTTGGGAGGAACCCAATTTTATTTTTATGTTTTTGATTTTTGGTTTTGTTTTTCAATAAATACACATTATTACCTCTATAGTAATTGTGTTTTGGTGTATTAATTAGTGTTTGAGCCAAGTAAGACCTTTGGGATGATTTATGGTGATAGTTGATTTGATCTTGCTGAAAAACAGAAACTTTTGGTGTATTAATTAGTGTTTGAGCCCAGTAACAGAATTGATCTGAGATGCTGGTAGGTGATAAATTCTTGAATTTTTTACACAAGATTGATATATGAATTGCCTCTGTTTTCCTAATTTTTTAGAATTTTTGGAGTTACAAAAGTATACGAAGTTTACAGATTACTACTACTGTTCTGTTTCTGACATATTCTGTTTTCTATGTGTTGTTTGCTTATTTTGATGAATCTACGGGCAGTATCGGGGTGTATGAACCATGGAGAAGTTGGAATACAGTATATATTACACCAATATAAACTATAATGAGTTCACAACGGTACCTAAAGTGGTGATTTATTTTATTATACTAACGGATCGCATGAGTTTTCTGTTGAGTTTTGTGTTGTGAGGTTTTGATGTTTTGCGTAAAGATTTGATGGACTATGGAATAACGAGTGGCAAGAGCCTAAGCTTGGGGATGCCCAAGGCACCCCAAGGTAATATTCAAGGACAACCAACCATCTAAGCTTGGGGATGCCCCGGACGGCATCCCCTCTTTCATCTTTGTTCCATCGATAAATTTACTTGACGCTATATTTTTATTCACCACATGATTTGAGTTTTGCTTGGAGCGTCTTGTATGATATGAGTCTTTTCTTTTTAGTTTGCCACAATCATCCTTGTTGTACACACCTTTCGAGAGGGACAGGAATGAATCATGAATTTATTAGAATACTCTATGTGCTTCAGTTATATCTTTTGAGCTAGGCAGTTTGCTCTAGTGCTTCACTTATATGTTTATAGAGCACGGCGGTGGCTTAATTATATTATTTTGAGAGTCTCTAAATAGCATTGTAATTTGCTGAGGTTATGAATTTGGTCCTAATATGATGGACATCCAAGAGGGATATAATAAAAGCTTTCATATAAAGAGCATTGAATACTATGAGAAGTTTCATTCCATGCATTTGTTTTGAGATATAAAGATGGTGATATCAGAGTCATGCTAGTGAGGGATTGGTAGAAATACTTGTGTTAAAGTTTGTCATTCCTGTAGCATGCACGTATGGTGAACCGTTATGTGATGAAGTCGGAGCATGATTTATTTTTTGATTGTCTTCCGTATGAGTGGTCGTCGGGGACGAGCGATGGTCTTTTCCAACCAATCTATCCCCTAGGAGCATGCGTGTAGTACTTTGTTTCGATAGCTAATAATTTTTTGCAATAACTATGTGAGTTCTTTATGAATAATGTTGAGTCCATGGATTATACACACTCTCACCCTTCCACCTTTGCTAGCCTCTCTCGTACCACGCAATTCTCGCCGGTGCATTAAACCCACCATATACCTTCCTCAAAACAGCCACCATACCTACCTATTATGGCATTTCCATAGCCATTCCGAGATATATTGCCATGCAACTTCCACCATTCCGTTTTATTATGGCACATACCATCATTGTCATAGTATTTGTGGCAAGGACACCGTTCATATTTTTTATACATGTCACTCTTGATCATTGCACATCCCGGTACACCGCCGGAGGCATTCATATAGAGTCTTATTTTGTTCTAGCGTCGACCTATAATTCTTGAGTTGTAAGTAAATAAAAGTGTGATGATCATCATTATTAGAGCATTGTACCATGTGAGGAAAGGATGATGGAACCTATGATTCCCTCACAAGTTAGGATGAGTCTCTGGACTTTATAAAAAATAAAAGAGGCCAAAGAAGCCCAAATAAAATAAAAGAGGCCAAAGAAGCCCAAACAAAAAAAGGGAAAAGAAAAAAAAGAGAGAAAAGAGAGAAAGGACAATGTTACTATCGTTTTTCCACACTTGTGCTTCAAAGTAGCACCATGTTCTTCATGATAGAGAGTCTCCTATTTTGTCACTTCCATATACTAGTGGGAATTTTTCATTATAGAACTTGGCTTGTATATTCCAATGACGGGCTTCCTCAAATTTCCCTAGGACTTCGTGAGCAAGCAAGTTGGATGCACACCCACTTAGTTTCTTTTTGAGCTTTCATACACTTATAGCTCTAGTGCATCCGTTGCATGGAAATCCCTACTCACTCACATTGATATCTATTGATGGGCATCTCCATAGCCCGTTAATACGCCTAGTTGATGTGAGACTTTCTCCTTCTTTTTGTCTTCTCCACAAACACCATATTCTATTCCACCTATAGTGTTATATCCATGCACTGGTACGCGTCGGTCCTAAACAAACGGATTTTAACCCCTTTCCGCGACGGCATTTGGAACCATCGCCAAGTGAGTGTGTGCGATAGGGTGTCCTTCCCACACGACCCAGAAATCGTCGGGGATAGGCCCTCCTGGGACCTAGGCTGGGGCCGTGTGTGATCGGGCGAGGCATCGAAGCCCAATCATTTCGGTAGGTATGTACATCCCACACGGTAATCCGAGAAAATCATTGCCGTAGGTATGTACATCCCACATGGTGAATCCCAGAAAATCATTTCCGTTCGTATGTATATCACACACAGTCAATCCAAGGAATACGTTTCCGTTCTTATGTACATCCCACACAGTCAATCTAGGGAAAACGTTTCCGTTCGGACGTACATCCCACACAGTTTTATGTGTAGGCTCGTGTGTGAAAAGTGTAACTATCACACACGGTCTGCCTTGGTTAACTGTTTGCTTTTATCAACTATATCACACACGATTTGATGAAGAAAACTGTGTGGCATTGGGTTATCCATCGCAAGCGCTTTTACTGATAGAACTGTTTGCAAAGGTCCATGACACATTTAGCAGGTTTATTAGTTTACAATTAATAATTCCAGTATTACGCAAATTCACATTTCATATGTAACAGCTGTTTGCCAATTTCATATCAGGCACATAAATATATTATAACATCACAGTACGGTAGCTACATGACAACAACAAAGTACAACATATAGCTAGTTCAACTTCATAAGAACAATATATTCATTTCCCTAATCGAGATCATCAAGGCTCATCTTATCCACCTCTGCTTTTAGTTGAATAAGAACCCGTTTTGCACGGGCCAACTGGGAAAGTGCCTCCTCCTTCGCCAACACCATCTTAGCAAAGTCTGATTCAAAAAATCTGAGCTCATTCTCCACCTTCAACTTTTTATCCCGCATCTTGGAATATGCTTCAGTGTTGACAAGACTTTCTCTAAGCCTACGTGTGTTCTCTTCCTCATACATGCTCCAGAGCTTCGCTAGGCACATCTTCAAAGACTATGGCCACTCTTGATCAACCCAAGTAAGAACACTTCCGTTCATCCTATAATATTTAAAACTAGATCAGTAACAATTGTAGGGGAAAATGGGTTTATAGCAACAGAGGAAATCACCAATGCTTATTTTGAAAAACTGAAGAAACATGTTAATTATGACATATCTTCTCAAAAAGATCAATGTGCAAATGAAATAATTGGTACTGAGACAACAACCAAATTCTGGAACATCAGAAGCTATAATTAACTACAACGACGCTACAAGTTCTTACTCATGTACAGTAAATAACAAATTGAACATTTTATGAGGAAGGTAAATATAACTGCAATAGCATAGCGACAGTGTTTGGATGACAACAAATTGATACTCACAGGTGTGTACATGCACAAATTTAGTAACATAGAACTAATAGCACTAATGTCGTCCACTATGTATGCCAAAACTGGGGTAAAGACAACTGTTACTACATCTCGCACCGGTGCCCTGCACTGGCGAGCCGATGCAGCGGAAAAAAAATCAGGGACCCGGACTCCGGAGCACATAGTTGCTCCGATGCCCAGTTCCTTCATGCCATAAAGATTTAGTATTTTACTGCTTGACTGCTCGGATGTGTGGACCAAAGTTGGCTGCACAAACTGCTGAAGCGGTGCTAAATAATTTTCTAATGGCACCGCTGATGAGATGGCAACAATTTAAGATACTAGGTACAAACTGTGACACTGTCTTAGGATGCGTTTGGTTGAAGGTGTGGTATGAATGGGTTGGGACCGTGACATTGTCTGAATCACATCGAACAAATGATTTGTAATGACGAAAGAGGGTCTAACCTTCTCTGCACATGCCAGAAACTTCCTCCCACTGTCCATAGAATCAAACGCAACTAGCTTCACGCATGGAGATTGATGGTGACAACGAGCAGATAGATCTTCAGCCACCCCGCTCCATTCGTTGCCACTGATGTTCCTAGGGAGCTACAAGAGGAAGAAATGACTGAAATCGACCGCCGGGTAAAAATCCTTCATTCCAAGTCATAGCCCGAGAGAGAGAAGAGAGGCATACCCGGGTGGTGAAGTAGTAGTCGCCGGAGGAGGAACCGCTGGAGAGGTCGTTGAAGAAGACCATGGCGACCTCGGCGGTAGGATGCGAGACGACGAGAGCGAGGAAGCGGCTATAGCTTAGCAAGGAAGGAAGGAAGGAAGGAAGGAAGGAGGAAACATGGGAAATGTGACTTGTGGTCGGGGAGAAAAGGGGGTGGGGAAGGGGGGAAGGGGGGCGGGGGTAGATATTTTGGCGGTAGGCCAAAATTTTGGAAATGTGGAGGGAAACTTTGCGCGCGGTGCTGCCAGACCATTCACTTTGAACGATTGTGTGCATCGCAAATGATTCTTCTGCTTTACGTGCATGGGATGAGTTTGAAATTCAAATTTTGGTGGAAATTTCCCCGGGTACGTCATTGCATAATTTAACATCGCTTGCTAATTTCGGCACACAAGAGAGCATACAGCAGACATATCACACTTACTGAATCGAGAAATTTTAGTAATTACACAGAGCCAGTTGACCTAAACATTGCTCTAACAAAAGACCAGCATTAAAAACAAATCCTAAGTACGCACAATTCTAACAAATCCGCCGCCGTGCCGGCCTACGCATCGCCGGTGTGAGATGAGACGTCGATGACTTGTCCTGGCGACATGCCGCCGTTGGTGGACTCCGCGTCCCCCTGCTGAAGTCGACCGCGTCCACGTCCTCGTCCTCAGCGCCGCCCTCAAGGTTGTAGTACTCGTAGTAGTGGCTGCGCCAGAGCTCGCGTTGGTACTCCACCACCGATTCCTCGACGGACAGACTCTTCTCTACCTTAACCTCGGCCACACGCAACTTCTCCTCCCGGCGCTCCTCGATCTCCGCCACCTCCTGCATCTCCAGCTCCCGCTCAGTGACCTCATGAGGAAGCAGCTGCTCCATGGCCACCGCCGCCTTTTTAGACATGGGTTGCATGCTGGAGTCCGAGGTGGCCTGGAATATCTTGGCGTGTGCATCCTCGATCTTGGCGTGGATGGCCTCGACCCGGGCCAGGGCGACATCAGCGGCACGGACGGCAGCTTGAGCGTCTTGGCATTTGCAGCCGCCGTCGCAGCAGCAGCTGCAGCCGTCTCGGCTACTGCAGCTGCCCACTCAGCGAAAGCGAACGCGCTCATTGCGGATGCGGCGACACTCTCGGCGTAGGCGGCTGCACTCTCGGCGCAGGCGGCGGCCCTAGGGGGGACGCAGCCATCGTACGGGCCTTCACGAAGCGTTTCCACGGCGTCATCTTTGCAAGAAGGGGGTGCGGGAATGGGGATCGGGATTCGTGGATTCGGGGGTTGCCAACACTAGAGCAGACGAGCCGGCGAAGCTTAAGGAGGGAGACTTAAATAGACCCAGATATTTTCATCGCAAACGGTACCTAGAAAACAATTGTGTGTGATGTTGTAGATATTTTTTATTAGCTGTGCAAGACAAATTTGGAGTAAAGTGCCAACGGATGGTGTTTTAGATGAACGAGAAATTTTGTAGTACTAATACAACTGTCATGTCAAATTTTGGAAAATTTCCGGGGTCATTTGACCTTTTAAGACATTAAAGTGATTTTCTAGCCTTTTAAGACCGTAATTGAAATTTGAACTACATGTACATGCAACAGCTAACCATAACGGTTCGAAAACTCATATTTCGTGTACTTGTGTGCGATTTAATTCCATGTGCAGTAAATTGGAAGGAATTTTCAAACATATTGGTCTAACGGCTATGACACAATTAAGCATGGAGTGACATGGCATTTTAATTCCAAAAAAATCAGAAACACATGAAACCTTGGTTGATGTCATGTCATGCCACCAAGATGACGTGGTAAAAAAATTGGCATGTTTGACGAAAGTTTGGACACACACCCCTCACAAACCGGAGCAACTCACTAGAAGGCTCGTGGTTCTGAGAGGGAACAATGCATGTTTGATGACGAACGGGAGATAGCTTCCTCTTACGGCCTTCAATTTTTTTCTACGTCTAACGTGCACTACTACAACTGTAATGTGAAATTTTTGAAAATTCTAGGAGTCATTTGACCTTTTAAAGACATTTAAGTGATTTTCTAGCCATTTAATGACCGTAATTCCAATTTGAACTACATCTACATGCAACGCCTAACCAAAACGGTTTGAAAAATCATATTTGTGTACTTGTGTGTGAGTTAATTCCATGTGCAGTAAACTAGAAGGAATTTTCAAACATATTTGTCTCACGACATGGACACATGCATGCATACGTATGCATGGAGTGACATGGTATTTTAATTCCAAAAAAAATCAGAAACACATGAAACCTTGGTTGATGTAATGTCATGCCACCAAGATGATGGGGTAAAGAAATTGGCATGTTTGACGAAAGTTTGGACACACACCCCTCACAAACCGGAGCAACTCGCTAGAAGGTTCGTGGTTCCGAGAGGGAACAATGCATGTTTGATGACGAATGGGAGATAGCTTCCTCTTGCGGCCTTCAAATTTTTACTACGTCTAACGTGCAGTACTACAACTGTAATGTGAAATTTTGGAAAATTCTAGGGGTCATTTGACCTTTTAAAGACATTTAATTGATTTTCAAACCATTTAATGACCGTAATTCAAATTTGAACTACATCTATATGCAACGCCTAACCAAAACGGTTTGAAAAATCATATCTATGTACTTGTGTGCGAGTTAATTCCATGTGGAGTAAATTAGAAGGAATTTTCAAATATATTGCTCTCACGACATGGACACATCCATAGGTATGCATGGAGTGACATGGCATTTTAATTCCAAAAAATAAAAAATGATCAGAAAAACATGAAACCTTGGTTGATGTAATGTCATGCCACCAAGATGATGTGGTAAAGAAATTGCCATGTTTGACGAACGTTTGGACACACACCCCTACAAACTGGAGCAACTCGCTAGAAGGTTCGTGGTTCCGAGAGGGAACAATGCATGTTTGATGACGAACGGGAGATAGCTTCCTCTTACGGCCTTCAATTTTTTTCCTACGTTTAATGTGCACTAATACAACTGTCATGTGAAAATTTGGAAAATTTCAGGGGTCATTTGACCTTTCAAAGACATTTAAGTGATTTTCTAACCATTTAATGACCGTAATTCAAATTTGAACTACATCTACATGCAACGCCTAACCATAACGGTTTGAAAAATCATATTTTTGTGTACTTGTGTGCGAGTTAATTCCATGTGAAGTAAATTAGAAGGAATTTTCAAACATATTGGTCTCAAGGCATGGGCACATGCATGGAGTGCCATGGCATTTTAATTCCAAAAAATAAAAAAATGATCAGAAAAACATGAAACCTTGGTTGATGTAATGTCATGCCACCAAGATGATGTGGTAAAGAAATTGGCATGTCTGACGAACGTTTGGACACACACCCCTCACAAACCGGAGCAACTCGCTAGAAGGTTCGTGGTTCCGAGAGGGAACAATACATGTTTGATGACGAACGGGAGACAACTTCCTCTTACGGCCTTCAAATTTTTTCCTACGTTTAACATGCACTAATACAACTGTCATGTGAAAATTTGGAAAATTTCAAGGGTCATTTGACCTTTTAAAGACATTTAAGTGATTTCCTAACCATTTAATGACCGTAATTCAAATTTGAACTACATCTACATGCAACGCCTAACCATAACAGTTTGAAAAATCATATTTTTGTGTACTTGTGTGCGAGTAAATTCCATGTGCAGTAAATTAGAAGGAATTTTCAAACTTATTGGTCTCAACGCATGGGCACATGCATGAGTGCCATGGCATTTTAATTCCAAAAAATAAAAAAATGATCAGAAAAACATGAAACCTTTGTTGATGTAATGTCATGCCACCAAGATGACGTGGTAAAGAAATTGGCATGTTTGACGAACGTTTGGACACACACCCCTCACAATCCGGAGCAACTCGCTAGAAGGTTCGTGGTTCCGAGAGGGAACAATGCATGTTTGATGACGAACGAGAGATAGATTCCTCTTACGGCCTTCAAATTTTTTCCTACGTTTAACGTGCACTAATACAACTGTCATGTGAAAATTTGGAAAATTTCTGGGGTCATTTGACCTTTTAAAGACATTTAAGTGATTTTCTAACCATTTAATGACCGTAATTCAAATTTGAACTACATCTACATGCAACGCCTAACCATAACAGTTTGAAAAATCATATTTTTTGTGTACTTGTGTCCGAGTTAATTCCATGTGCAGTAAATTAGAAGGAATTTTCAAACATATTGGTCTCAAGGCATGGGCACATGCATGGAGTGCATGCCATGGCATTTTAATTCCAAAAAATTAAAAAATAATCAGAAAAACATGAAACCTTGCTTGATTTAAAGTCAAGCCACCAAGATGATGTGGTAAAAAAATTGGCCTGTTTGACGAAAGTTTGGACACACACCCCTCACAAATCGGAGCAACTCACTAGAAGGTTCGTGGTTCCGAGAGAGAACAATGCATGTTTGATGACAGGCGGGAGATAGCTTCCTCTTACGGCCTTCAAATTTTTTCCTACATTTAACATGCACTAATACAACTGCATGTGAAAATTTGGAAAATTTCAGGGGTCATTTGACCTTTTAAAGACATTTAAGTGATTTTCTAACCATTTAATGACCGTAATTCAAATTTGAACTACATCTACATGCAACGCCTAACCAAAATGGTTTGAAAAATCTTATTTTTGTGTACTTGTGTGCGAGTTAAAAAATCATCAGGCGATGTAAATATCTGGTGTTTAAAAAAGAAAATGTAAAGATCTGGCAAGACAACCGGCACCCACACGATTGGCACTCTATCTCACGGCTCGAGGTTTGGTAGGTGATTGGCGGGGATCATTAATCAGACATGGTTCTGTATTGGAAACCGTCAGCTATTATGTTCACACACGGATTTTGCTGCGGGAATCGTGTGTAATTCAAACTACAGTACTCGTAAATTCCGGCGACCGGCGTGTGTACTGTCCCCGTCGATCTAGATTCCGGCCACCAATAAATACTACCTTGCTCACGTCGTCCCGCCTGCATTATCATCTACATCCTCCCCTCGCTCGCCCTCTCTCTCTCTCTCTCAAATCTCTGCCATGGCGCTGCCGGTCTGCCCAGGAGCCGACGAGGAGTCGCCGCCACCTGAGGACGCTCACTCGATTAGCAGCAACGAGGACCCCTACGCGCCGCCTGACGAGGTTGCGCCGGACCCCCCAACTTTGGATTGGTTTTGGGGCCAGTACAATCTTTGTCTGTGGAAGTCGCTACCGCCGGCTAAGAAAGCCAGGCAAGTGGCGTTCAAGAAGGAGATAGCGGAGGAGGAAGCCAGGTACCGGGCGGCCTGTGAAGCCCGTGATGCCGCCTGGAAAAAGGAGGCGGCGGAGCTTTGGGGGCGGGCGCGTCGTCATGCCAAGGAGGTGTACAAAGACGGGTACTTCGCGAGGAAGGTCATAGGCGCTGGGCGCCTCGTCGCTGCGTGGAGGTGGGCCGATAAGCTCCAGCGTACCACCGACGAGGAGCTCCGGTGGGCGCCCAACGAAATGGCAAGATCGGCCGCACGCGTCCGCCAGCAACAGGCAGATCGGTATGTCAAGCGCTACGAGGCGGAGGAGTCAGAGTACTGCCTCCGCACTAGGAAGACGCCGCGCACCAGGGAGCTGCTGGCGAGGGGCTGCCGGAATACTGGCCCCATGAGGGATTATTAGTTTTAGTATTGTTCGTTTTCAATTTTATTCATTGTATCTAGTAGTTAAGTATCATCACGTATATGTTATGATACTATATATATACATATATATATAGGGTGGGTCTATTATGATAACACCCCTTAAGAGTCTTATTCTAATAACACCAGCCTTATTCTGCACACCCCCCAACAGATCGCCGCCGCCCCTCCCGTTCCGACCTTCTTCCGCGGCAGCGGCCTGGGAGCAGCGCCGCCCCTCCCCTCCCGGCCTTCTTCCGCGGCAGCGGCCTGGGAGCGCCGCCACTCCTCCCCTCCTGGCCTTCTTCCGCGGCGGCGGCCTGGGAGCGCCATCGCCCCTCCCCTCCCGGCCTTCTTCCGCGGTGGCGGCCGGCTGCGACGCCGCCCCTCCGCTCCCGGCCTTCTTCCGCGGCAGCGGCTAAGCAGCGACGCCGCCCATTGTCTCTCGGCCTTCTTCCACGGCAGCAACCGAGCAACACTGTAACATCCCAAATTTTCAATTTGGAATGTTATACATAGATCATCATTGCATAACATATTTTATTGCATTTTGGCAAATCCTCGATAAATCCTAAGCAACTCAAGGACCCTCGGAGAGAGTTGGGGATTTTCCCGATTTATCATATTTGATTTTCATCAAATAATAAAACGAGGATTTTGGTTTTAATTATTTTCTCTCCGGAAAAATATTTCACATTAAAATAAATGAGAGGAGAAAATATGACTTCTCCAAAACAATTGAAATATTGGAGGAAAAATATTAAAATCATATATTGGATTTTATTTGCAATTTTAATTGCATTAAAAAAATTGCACGTTATCAAAACTGCATTTTTGTGTCAAAAAATGTTCACCTTGTTCTAATTATTTTAAATAGACGGGGAAAATTTGTTTTATCATTTTTGGTTTTTTATTTATTTTTCTGTGATTTATTTTAGATTCGGCGGAATATTAAAAAAAACATCGCGCCCGACAGGGCCGAGGCCCAGCCGAGCCGGCCGGCCCATCCCGTGCCGTCTCCCTCGCGCACACGCCATCGCCGCCACCGGTGTCCGGCTCGGACACGCCATCGCCGCCGCCTTGCCCCCTCCTCCAAGCAGCCCCCCTCTCTTATATACCCGCCGCCGCCGCCCCTCCCTCACCCCGAGCCCGACCCAAGCCGCCCCGCCGGAGCCGCAGCGCCGCCGCCCGAGGAGCTCGCCGCCC
>NC_057814.1:343639491-343647610 GCF_018294505.1 Triticum aestivum
AGCCGCCGCCCGAGCCCCGCCACCCCGCCGCCCTCGCCGACCCCACCGGAGCCCCAAGGCGCCCCGTCGGAGCCCGTCCCAACGAGGTACCGAGCCGCCGCCGCCCTTGCCGGTTTTCTGAAAAAAAAACCGTTCGTTTTTTTAAAACCCTAGATCGGTTTATTTTTCTTCGGTTTTATTATTTAGTGAACGTTCACCGATCCGTTCGTTTTAACGAACGTGTTCGTCGGATTTTCGCTGTTAACGAACGTCCGTTTTTTAACCGTTCGTCAGTTTTCTTTTTCGTCGGATTTTTCCGCGATTTTTACAGATCTCGATTTCAGATCAGATCTTCGTTTTCGTTTAACTTTTCGCTCGTTTATCGGAATCAGGCGATTCAAGCGCCTAGAGTTTCGTCTCGAAATTCTCTTTCCGTTTAACCTACTCAAACAAGTTTTTGCTACTGTAAATTTGACCTAGATCCAGATTAGTAAATGAAGCTTGTTTCTTTCGCCGTTTGACTTTCGTTGCTTCGTTCGAGTTGATTCTTTTGCAAACCGGAGTTCTTAAGTTGAACTTTCTGGTTGGATCTTTTATTCGAGTTTTACCTGTGCATTAGATGAGTACTTATTGTTTGCTTGTTTGTTTGCGATAGAGTACCCGGAGTGCGCCGCCTGTTACTTCGAATCTCGAGGTTTCGCGGATCATCAGCAAGGCAAGTAACACTTTGATCATACTTTTCCATACCCAGTTTTATTTGCATTAGATCAATCATCAAACATTGCATGGTTAGGATCTAATTAAATTGTGGGTATTGGGATGTAGTTGAGGTAGTACCTATTACCTGTGTTATTTATCAAACCCTTGGGAGTTACTTCTACGTTTGCTATTATATTGCCATGCTATGCTCGTAGACGTGGATTGGGTTTGAGAGATATTCATGACAGATGTGAGATTGTTAATAATGGTTTACTTAAGGTGGCAAATAAAACTCACATCTGGGTGGATTGAGGCACCTGGGGAACCCAGTGCTGCCTGTATTTTTGGATATCCCGGGGTACCCGTGTGATCATCCTATGGACCGCCACCCAGGCTCAAAGGGATCATAAGATTATTCATGCTAGAAACTTCCGTGTGCAGCCACAAGCTATTATGGGCTCTAGCATAGTTGAGTAGGTTACATGATCTCTTGAAGAGGTGGGCTAGCAGATGTAGGGGAAAGTAGGTGTAACTGTCCATCCGGAGTAAAGGGTGATTGCTTCTGAAAGACTGTGTCTCGGTCATCCGTTTCTCAAACATCATGCAGTGCGAGAATCAAGCGGAGGCGATCGAGTCTTGTGGGGAAAAGTGCACAAACCTCTGCAGAGTGTACAAACTAATCATGGTTAGCCGTGTCCCCGGTTATGGACAACTTGAGTATCTAGTACCTGGATTATCATGTGAATCTCATCACCATGTTACTTTAATTAATTTTGTTGGGTTAATGATGACACTTAATTGGGATTGAGTTGGAGGTACCTTCTCAATGTTTAACAACCACCATGATAGTTAAACATAACTCATTCCTTTGCAGTAGGGAAAAATTGGCTTTTCGCAAAACTGTACCATAGAGCTTTCCACCAGCCATATATGCATGTAGTATAGCATTATTATGTTCATTATTCTCTATGTGTTATATTGCCAGCATATTCCATGTGCTGACCCGTTTCGGGCTGCAACGTTTCATGTTGCAGACTTTTCAGACGACGAGTAAGGTGCCTTAGGTCGTGGTCTTATACTCAGTGATGCCGTTGGAGTTGATGGACTCACTTATCTTCCAAGTCTTCCGCTGTTATCGTATTTAGATGGCCTTAAGCCATATTTATCATACTTATTCTCTTTTGAGATATTCGATGTAATAAGTGTGTGATTGCTACTCTGTTATAAATCCTCCATTTGTACTGTGCGTGTCAGCATTACTGATCCAGGGATGACACTGGTGCACATCAGCACAGACTATTTGAGGTCTGGTCGCTACAAAGGTGGTATCAGAGCACACGCTGACTGTAGGACATGACCACTAAGCTTAAACCCTAGAACACTTCTCTCTTCTCATTTCTGACCCCTCTCCACTTTCTACTCTTTTAGGAATGGCGGATGCAAGGAGTAAGTTCATGCAACCAGATGAAGACACGCCTTTTGGACGACACTTGAAGGAAGTCACTAAGTACTTGAACATAGGAATACCAAGCATCACCGGAACCTACAACACCACATTACCTGAAGAGGAGAGCTGGAAGATTCAAGTTCAAGTTCCAGGAAGGACGTTTGCGCCAGTCACTGAACCCATAAGAGTGGCTTTTGAAGCACCAACCTGGAGTTTAGGGAAGAGCATGGCTGCCCACATCGCTATGGGACGCATTGGAGAAGTCTACCACAGGAAGCTTAAGGATACTATTTATCAGATTTGTGGACGCCGAGACGAGCAATGGGAGATGATCAGAACCAAGAAGGATGGATCAATTGCAGCTTTCATCCAGGAGCAAAACCAACACATTCGTCGCCAGGAGAACCAGATGTGCTCAGACAAGGAAGATCTGAAGAAGGCATTGACGAAGATCAAGGAGCTGGAGGAAGAACTCAAGGCTACACGCGAGGATTATTTGGAGGAAATCGTCGCACTAGTAGGGAAGAATGACGACCTGGAGAAGAAGATTGGAGTATTCATGGGAAATCCAGTGCCAAAAGCAGAAGATGATGAATGCGCTTGCCCGGATAATTACATCATCATCGACGACACAGACTCGGACCCCAGTGAAGATGACTTTGTTGGTGAAGCTGGAGCAGATATCATGGAGTCTTCAACTGATCAAAATTTCTAGCAGACCACCATATCATAGTAGTTTTCCCTCATTTAATAGTATAGTTCAAGCACTTTGTAACGCTAGTTAGATCGATTGTATGCCTTGTTTGAATTGATTGAGTGATATTGATTGTATTTGACTCATGAGCATATGGGTAGTGTTTTCCCTCTAGACCTCATTCTATTCTTAACTCTCATCCTTTCTAACCCATCAGATGCCTCTGAGACGCGACACCGGATTTGTTTTCCCACCAGAGATCACTCAGTTGATTCAGCAATAGAATGCCCTGATGCAAGTGTTAGTACAGAACCAAGGCAACAACAACAACAACAACAACAACCCACCACCTCCACCTGTTGATCACTTAGCCCGTTTCTTGAGGC
Source organism: Triticum aestivum (assembly GCF_018294505.1). Taxonomy (NCBI): domain Eukaryota; kingdom Viridiplantae; phylum Streptophyta; class Magnoliopsida; order Poales; family Poaceae; genus Triticum; species Triticum aestivum. Next base: position 343,642,697 of record NC_057814.1, read on the forward strand.
TAAACCCGTCGGTGTTTTCCAGCAGCACCGAGCCGATTGTTGCAGATGATTGGCTCCGCAAAGTTGGAAGGGAGTTGGCCACTGCAGGATGCACAGATGCGGAAAGAGTGCGTTTTGCCGCACATCAGCTTGATGGACCCGCAGCATCATGGTGGGAGAATTACACAGCCACACACCCTATTGACACTGTCACATGGGACCAGTTTCAGCAAGCTTTCCGTACAGCTCATGTTTCAGCAGGAGCTATGGCTATGAAGAAGCGTGAGTTTCGCAACCTACGCCAAGGAGGACGCACCGTAGGCCAGTATGTGGAGGATTTCAGTAAGTTAGCACGTTATGCACCAGATGACGTTGCTACAGATCCAGCCAAGCAGGAGAAGTTCCTCGAAGGACTGAATGATGAACTGAGCATGCAGCTAATGGTAGCAACCTTCAACAACTACCAGGAGTTGGTAGATAGAGCACTCATGATTGAAGGGAAGCAGCAGCAGATTGAAAACCGTAAGAGGAAGTATGGACAAGGGAAGTATAATTCTGGAGCTCAGCAGAAGCCACGTTTTGCCCCGAAACTGGGAGGACAGTTTCAGCATACCCATGGAGGAGGTAGTACGCACAACCATAATGGCTCCAAGAATGGTAATGGGAATGGAGGAAGCAACGGGCAGAACCGTAATAACCCTTCAACCCCAGCCAAGAGGGATCTAAGTCACATTACTTGTTTCAAGTGCCAGAAGACTAGACACTATGCAAATGATTGTCCTGAAGCCCAGAATGGAAATGGCAATGGAAGCTCTGGGAAGAAGCCGAACCCTTTCAATAAAGGACATGTGAACCACGTGAGCGTGGAAGAGGTTGAAGCACAGCCTGATGCAGTAATAGGTAAGTTTTTGGTTAAGTCATTTACTGCAATCGTTCTTTTTGATACTGGTGCATCGCATTCATACATATCAAGGGGATTTGTGGATAAGTTTAAGTTGCCCACCAAAGTTCTCAGAACACCTATGTTAGTAACCTCGCCAGGAGCAGAGTATATGGCAAGCCAAGGATGTTTTCAGATGCCATTGGCCATAGGTAGGCATGTTTTCCCCTCAGACCTAATAATTTTGGAGTCGCAAGGTTTGGATGTGATTTTGGAAATGGATTGGCTATCGATGTATGGAGGAAACATCGATTGCGCCAGTAAGTCAATTTTGCTTACCACCCCAGAAGGAAGAAGGATCAAGTATGTATCCCGGCATGTGCCAAAGAGGACTCAAGTGAATTCCTTATCAGGAGTTGTACAGGAGGAGGTACCAGTGGTGAAGGATTACCCGGATGTATTTCCAGAAGAGTTGCCAGGCATGCCACCAGATAGAGACATTGAGTTCTTGATTGAACTTTTGCCAGGCACAAGGCCAATATCTAAGAGACCGTACAGGATGCCCGCAAAAGATTTGGAGGAAATTAAGAAGCAGATTAAGGAGTTATTGGATAAAGGCTATATTCGCCCAAGTTCGTCACCTTGGGGATCACCAGTACTTCTAGTGGAGAAGAAAGATGGATCGTTGAGGATGGTTGTTGATTACCGTGGATTGAATGAAGTGACCATCAAAAACAAGTACCCACTGCCGATGATCAATGATTTGTTTGACCGCTTACAAGGAGCTAAAGTATTTTCCAAGATCGATCTACGATCAGGATACCATCAGTTAAAGATTCGAGAGCAGGATATACCTAAGACGGCTTTTACCACCAGATATGGGCTGTATGAGTATACCGTTATGTCATTTGGTCTGACTAACGCACCTGCCTATTTCATGAACCTGATGAACAAAGTGTTTATGGAGTTTTTGGATAAGTTCGTCGTGGTGTTCATAGACGATATTTTAGTCTTTTCCAAGAATGAGGAAGAGCGTAAGGAGCATTTGCGTTTGGTACTTGAGAAGCTCAGAGAACATCAGTTATACGCCAAGTTCAGCAAATGTGAATTTTGGCTGAAGGAAGTTGGATTCCTCGGACATGTTATTTCTGGAGAAGGAATAGCAGTAGACCCTACCAAAGTTGACACAGTAACAAGTTGGGAATCACCCACGTCAGTTGGAGAAATCCGGAGTTTCCTTGGACTTGCAGGATACTACCAGAGATTCATCGAGAATTTCTCAAAGATTGCAAAACCGATGACTGAGCTATTGAAGAAAGACACCAAATTCAATTGGACCGAGGAATGTGAAGCTAGTTTCCAAGAGTTGAAGAAACGATTGGTTACATCACGAGTGTTGATTCTGCCAGACCAACGCAAGGATTATGAAGTTTATTGTGATGCTTCTCGTCGAGGGCCTGGAGCAGTGCTTATGCAGGAAGGAAGAGTTGTGTCATATGCTTCACGACAACTTAAACCCCATGAGAAAAATTATGCTACGCATGATTTGGAGTTAGCAGCCGTAGTGCATGCGTTGAAGACATGGAGATATTTTCTCATCGGAAACCATTGTGAGGTGTACACGGATCACAAGAGTTTGAAGTATATTTTCACGCAGAAGGAGTTAAATCTAAGACAGAGGAGATGGTTGGAGCTTATTAAGGACTATGATATGAGATTGCATTATCACCCAGGGAAGGCTAACGTAGTAGCTGATGCGTTGAGCCGCAAGAGCCATGTCAACACCCTCATGACAGGAGAGTTACCTCAGGAGTTAGCCGAGGACCTTCGCGAGCTATGTTTGGAGATAGTCCCAAGAGGCTATTTAGCGACATTGGAGATTCAGTCTACCTTGATGGAAAAGATCAGAGAAGCTCAGAAGACAGACAAGGAGATTGATGAGATAAAGGAAAAGCCAAGGGATTTCATGAGGATGAGCACGATACCTTATGGTTTGAGGACCGCGTTTACGTGCCAAATGATCCGGAGATCAGGAAGTTGATTTTGCAAGAGGCCCATGATTCACCGTATTCGATTCACCCAGGAAATACCAAGATGTATTTGGATTTGAAGGACACTTTCTGGTGGACCGGAATGAAGAAGGATATTGCGGAGTATGTAGCAGTTTGTGATGTATGTCAGAGAGTGAAGGCAGAACATCAGAAGCCAGCGGGTTTGCTACAACCATTGCCGATACCCTAATGGAAGTGGGATAAAATAGGCATGGATTTTATCACGGGATTGCCCAGGACTCGTTCAGGCTATGACTCAATATGGGTTGTAGTCGACCGTTTGACGAAAGTAGCTCATTTCATTCCAGTGAAGACCACTTACACCAGTGCTAAGTTGGCGAAGATATACATGACCAGGATTGTATGTTTGCATGGAGTTCCGAGGACCATTGTATCAGACAGAGGAACCCAGTTTACCTCGAAGTTTTGGAAGCAGTTACATGAAACATTGGGAACCAGGCTAGAATTTAGTACAGCCTTTCACCCACAGACAGATGGACAGACCGAAAGAGTCAATCAGATTTTGGAAGACATGCTGAGAGCTTGTGCACTAGATTATGGATCTAGTTGGGACGACAATTTGCCATATGCAGAGTTTTCTTACAACAACAGTTATCAAACCAGTTTGAAGATGGCCCCTTTCGAAGCTTTGTACGGAAGGAGGTGTAGAACACCGTTGTTATGGGACGAAGTAGGAGACCGTCAGTTGTTTGGACCAGATTTGATTAAGGAGTCTGAACAGAAAGTGAGGTTGATTCGCGATAGGCTCAAGGTAGCCCAGTCCAGGCAAAAGAGTTATGCTGATTCTAAACGAAAGGAGACAGTTCACGAAGTCGGAGACAGAGTTTATCTTCGAGTATCACCACTTCGAGGAGTAAAGCGCTTTGGAGTTAAGGGAAAGCTAGCACCCCGTTTTATCGGAGCATACAGAGTTTTGGAACGTATCGGAGAAGTTGCCTACAAGCTGGAATTACCCAAAGGATTGTCAGGAGTTCACGACGTATTTCACGTTTCACAGTTGAAGAAGTGCCACGCAGAGATGGCTGAGATACCACTGAGAGATACAGTGCCGCTGGAAGCGATTCAGCTGGAAAGTGATTTGACCTATGAGGATAAACCAGTTAAGATTCTTGAGTATTCCAGCCGAGTCACCCGCAATAAGGTTATCAAGTTTTGCAAAGTCCAGTGGAGTCACCACACGGAAGATGAAGCCACCTGGGAGCGAGAGGAAGATCTACGGAAGGACAACTCTCACCTATTTTCTAGCCAACCCGAATCTCGAGGGCGAGATTCATCTTAAGGGGGGTAGGTTTGTAACATCCCAAATTTTCAATTTGGAATGTTATACATAGATCATCATTGCATAACATATTTTATTGCATTTTGGCAAATCCTCGATAAATCCTAAGCAACTCAAGGACCCTCGGAGAGAGTTGGGGATTTTCCCGATTTATCATATTTGATTTTCATCAAATAATAAAACGAGGATTTTGGTTTTAATTATTTTCTCTCCGGAAAAATATTTCACATTAAAATAAATGAGAGGAGAAAATATGACTTCTCCAAAACAATTGAAATATTGGAGGAAAAATATTAAAATCATATATTGGATTTTATTTGAAATTTTAATTGCATTAAAAAAATTGCGCGTTTTCAAAACTGCATTTTTGTGTCAAAACAATGTTCACCTTGTTCTAATTATTTTAAATAGACGGGGAAATTTTGTTTTATCATTTTTGGTTTTTTATTTATTTTTCTGTGATTTTTTTACATTCGGCGGAATATTTAAAAAAAAACATCGCGCCCGACCGGGCCGAGGCCCAGCCGAGCCGGCCGGCCCATCCCGCGCCGTCTCCCTCGCGCACACGCCATCGCCGCCGCCGGTGTCCGGCTCGGACACGCCATCGCCGCCGCCTTGCCCCCTCCTCCAAGCAGCCCCCCTCTCTTATATACCCGCCGCCGCCGCCCCTCCCTCACCCCGAGCCCGCCCCAAGCCGCCCCGCC
>NC_057814.1:343647690-343777187 GCF_018294505.1 Triticum aestivum
GCCGGAGCCCCAAGCCGCCCCGCCGGAGCCCGTCCCGACGAGGTACCGAGCCGCCGCCGCCCTTGCCGGTTTTCTGAAAAAAAACCGTTCATTTTTTTAAACCCTAGATCGGTTTATTTTTCTTCGGTTTTATTATTTAGTGAACGTTCACCGATCCGTTCGTTTTAACGAACGTGTTAGTCGGATTTTCGCTGTTAACGAACGTCCGTTTTTTAACCGTTCGCCAGTTTTCTTTTTCGTCGGATTTTTCCGCGATTTTTACAGATCTCGATTTCAGATCAGATCTTCGTTTTCGTTTAACTTTTCGCTCGTTTATCGGAATCAGGCGATTCAAGCGCCTAGAGTTTCGTCTCGAAATTCTCTTTCCGTTTAACCTAATCAAACAAGTTTTTGCTACTGTAAAATTTGACCTAGATCCAGATTAGTAAACGAAGCTTGTTTCTTTCGCCGTTTGACTTTCGTTGCTTCGTTCGAGTTGATTCTTTTGCAAACCGGAGTTCTTAAGTTGAACTTTCTGGTTGGATCTTTTATTCGAGTTTTACCTGTGCATTAGATGAGTACTTATTGTTTGCTTGTTTGTTTGCGATAGAGTACCCGGAGTGCGCCGCCTGTTACTTCGAATCTCTAGGTTTCGCGGATCATCAGCAAGGCAAGTAACACTTTGATCATACTTTTCCATACCCAGTTTTATTTGCATTAGATCAATCCTCAAACATTGCATGGTTAGGATCTAATTAAACTGTGGGTATTGGGATGTAGTTGAGGTAGTACCTATTACCTGTGTTATTTATCAAACCCTTGGGAGTTACTTCTACGTTTGCTATTATATTGCCATGCTATGCTCGTAGACGTGGATTGGGTTTGAGAGATATTCATGACAGATGTGAGATTGTTAATAATGGTTTACTTAAGGTGGCAAATAAAACTCACATCTGGGTGGATTGAGGCACCTGGGGAACCCAGTGCTGCCTGTATTTTTGGATATCCCGGGGTACCCGTGTGATCATCCTATGGACCGCCACCCAGGCTCAAAGGGATCATAAGATTATTCATGCTAGAAACTTCCGTGTGCAGCCACAAGCTATTATGGGCTCTAGCATAGTTGAGTAGGTTACATGATCTCTTGAAGAGGTGGGCTAGCAGATGTAGGGGAAAGTAGGTGTAACTGTCCATCTGGAGTAAAGGGTGATTGTTTCTGAAACACTGTGTCTCGGTCATCCGTTTCTCAAACATCATGCAGTGCGAGAATCAAGCGGAGGCGATCGAGTTTTGTGGGGAAAAGTGCACAAACCTCTGCAGAGTGTACAAACTAATCATGGTTAGCCGTGTCCCCGGTTATGGACAACTTGAGTATCTAGTACCTGGATTATCATGTGAATCTCATCACCATGTTACTTTAATTAATTTTGTTGGGTTAATGATGACACTTAATTGGGATTGAGTTGGAGGTACCTTCTCAATGTTTAACAACCACCATGATAGTTAAACATAACTCATTCCTTTGCAGTAGGGAAAAATTGGCTTTTCGCAAAACTGTACCATAGAGCTTTCCACCAGCCATATATGCATGTAGTATAGCATTATTATGTTCATTATTCTCTATGTGTTATATTGCCAGCATATTCCATGTGCTGACCCGTTTCGGGCTGCAACGTTTCATGTTGCAGACTTTTCAGACGACGAGTAAGGTGCCTTAGGTCGTGGTCTTATACTCAGTGATGCCGTTGGAGTTGATGGACTCACTTATCTTCCAAGTCTTCCGCTGTTATCGTATTTAGATGGCCTTAAGCCATATTTATCATACTTATTCTCTTTTGAGATATTCGATGTAATAAGTGTGTGATTGCTACTCTGTTATAAATCCTCCATTTGTACTGTGTGTGTCAGCATTACTGATCCAGGGATGACACTGGTGCACAGCAGCACAGACTATTTGAGGTCTGGTCGCTACAAACACCTCCCCCACCAGCATATCGGCCTTCTTCCACGACAGCAGCTCGGTAGCGCCGCCACCGAACTCCTCCGGGCTTGCAATTAGCTGTACTTCATCAGATGTGGATTGGTGCTGCCTCAACATCAAACCAATTCGAGCAAGGAGGACTGTGCGCAAGGTTCCTTCATCCACGACAACTCCTTGGAATAAGTCTGCAACGACCTTCAGAGCAAATCCTCCGTCTCCGTTCACTTTGAGCAACATCCAGACCGCTCATGAACTTCTGAAGGGCAAGTGGACTGCACGGGAAAACGCGGAAGTTGTGCAGACGGACGAGAAGGGAACTTCCTCCTGCAAACGCAATAAATCACTACAACACGAGGTAAGCAGTACACTTCCTCAACCATATCAGTTTACTTATTCCAGTCAAAGCAGTACACGCAGTCCGGTACGCCTACAAAAACGATGCAGTGCGGTTGCTTCGGTTCGTTGTGGGGGAAAATGCAGTGAATTTGCTTGGTTATGCAGTACGCTTGTGTAGGTTCATTACAGACAATGATGCAGTGAAGTTACTTCAATTCACCTTGCAGGGTGATGCAGTCAGCGTGCATTAGTTCGCAGTACCATTTGAAACACATTGCAGTTCGCATGATTCAGTTCATTTTGCCTGACAATGCAGCTCGGTCATTTTGTGTGCTGGAAATGACGTTCAGCAGATACAAAATGCCGCGCATAATTGACAACCCAGGGAACAACAACTTTCAGAAGAGTAAAGCTTCTTCTGAAAGAGATACTGGCTGGGTTACCCCTGTGATTCCTCGAGGATTTTTCACGACAACAAACAGGGTGCAGTACTCTCCGGAAGATGATTTTTTCAGGGAGAAGAGGTAGTCGAGGATGACAACGATGTCACCTTCATCTGGGAGGGCACTCACCGACAGGAGGATGAAGATGACAACAATGAAAATGAGCCAATAACAGTTCTAAACCCAGAGTATAAGCACGAGTTCACTACGTTTGGACAGCATGTCCGAACCGACAATGATGATGCAGTTGAACACGATGTTGCAGCAGATAATGAATATGATTATGACTATGATGATGTGCCACTGCTCCCAAATTTTCAAACCAATCCACTTAGACATTGTCACAACACTGGATTACCACCACGTCCACCTGTTGCACCCCAAAACAGAGCTGAGCGTCCACCTGCTGCACCGAAAAACAGAGCTCCAAGCAGACCTGCTGCATCAACTTCGACACTGCAACCACCAACGGTGCCTCAGTCAAAAGTCAACAGTAGGTACAAATCCTCCTCACTATTGCCGCCGCGAGATCCTGAACTACACAGCTCTGGTATAACCCCGCCATGTCCAATATAACCCGGCGAGCTGCAAACACCATCGGGTGAATGACTCTACACACATGTAAGTTTGTGTTCTGAAAATAATAATAATAGTTGCAGTCCATTCAGATAACATTGCAGTGCACACTGATATTTCTTGTGAGGTTTGACCTAGCATCTAATACATTGGATTCTTCTGAAAACTTAGGAACATTGCAATACTTTATTAAACTCGTATGCACTCCTCGTATTTAAAAAACAGAACAGAACAAATTATCTCATAGAGCATTGCACTTAATGCAGGATAAAAACATGCCGCTGAACCTCATACCTGCCGCTGGAATGAAGTTCACCACGTACGACAAGGCATGGGCCTTTTACAACAATTATGCAAGATGTGCAGGGTTTGGCATACGCAAGAGGGCAAAACACAGGACAAATGCCTACATTGTCTGCTCAAGAGAAGGGACGCACAAGCAGACTGTGTCAGATTATCACCGGAAACGTCAAAGGACATCAAAAAGGATTGACTGCAAGGCAAAGATTAGAGTCAAAAAGAGGAAGGATGGCAAATTTGTGATAGAACTGGTTGGACTCAACCACAATCACAAGATATTGGAAAGCCCTGGGATGCTTTTGCACATGCGATCGCACAACAAAGACGATCCTTTGATAGACCAGTTAGTGAAAGACATGCAACTGGACAACCATACACACGCTTAGATGATGTCAACGCTGTCGCGTATGTCCGGTGGTCTGCAGTACATGGGACATACTAGTCACGACTGGGTAAACAAGTAAGCACATCACAAACCATATCGCTTGAGCATCCTGTCGGTAATTATTTCCTGTTTGATGAGATGAGTTTGCATTGCGTTTGAAAATGCAGGAAACAAAAGTTTGCCAGAGAAGAGTCCCAAGATGACGTCAAGAAACTTCTGGATTTCTTCGAGAATATGCAGAAGATAAACCCAGAGTTTTTCTATGATTATGACGTTGATGCAGATAACCGTGTAAGAAACATCTTTTGGGCCAATGCAAGTTGCAAAGGATCGTATGAAGATTTTGGAGACTGCATTACATTTGACACGACGTATAAAACTAACAAATTCCACATGCCGCTGGGAGTCTTCGTGGGAGTGAACCATCATCTACAGAGCACCATATTTGTTGTTGCACTCGTGCGAGATGAAACAATGCCGTCATTCGAGTGGGTTTTCAAAACATTTCTGAGGTGTATGAACAACAAGCCGCCAATCTGCATGCTCACAGGTACAAAAAAAACAGCTGCATACTTACGTTTGTTTGGTGCACTTATATTTCTTCCATCTATCTTACACACACACAAAAAACTTAATAAAAAACACTATTTGTGCCTTCTCAGACCAGTGTTCTTCGATGAAGGCAACATTAAAAACTATCCTCCCACATACTCTGCATAAGTTGTGTCAGTGGCATATCATGAAGAAGTACAAAGACCACCTCGCCTTGTTGTATAAGGCGCACGAGAAACTCAAGGATGACCTCAATGCGGTGCTGAACCACCCACTAATGCCGTCAGAATTTGAACGAGCATGGAAGGTCCTCATTCAGAGATATAACTTGCAAGACGATGAAGTGATGAATTCGCTGTGGGATGACAGGCACGACTGGATCTCGGCTTACTACAAGGAAATTTTCTGTGCTCGGATGACTTCCACACAGAGAAGCGAGAGCATGAACCGCATACTGAAGAAAAACTTTGTCAAAGAGAAGCATGATCTCCATTTGTTTGCTTAGCAGGTGGACAAGTGCATTCAGACCAGGAAGGCCGTCGAGCACGCAGAGACAGTAGCAAATGAGGTAAACAAAATGTCAATAAAAAATTGCTAAAAATATAACTACAAAAACAAACAATTTTTTCATTTCTCTAGTTCGTAACAGTGCATTTCTGATCATGCAGTCAGAGGTAAAGACAACAACCCAGTTTGGGTTTGAAGTTCAGCTATCAAAAGTGTATACAAGGGCGGTGTTTGCAGATTTCAAAGAAACACTCTACCGTAGCACTGCATTCAGAGCAGAACGGTGCCCTGAGAACCCGACAAAGTATCTCGTACACCACTACAATAGATCGGATGCATTTGACTGGGCAAGGCATAATTTCCAAGTGGTCGCCGATGAATAGAAAGGTGTCTACAAATGTGAGTGCAAACTCTGGACACACACAGGTGAGAGTCCTATCACAAAAAAATTCTAGTTTGTGATAGTCATGCACGAAAGCTCACTGACTGAACTTTAAAAGTCCACATGCATGACTAATTCACAAAACCAAATGAAGTTCACTTCTTTAAAATGAACAAATAACGAAAAAATGTGTTTATTAATTTCATGCAGTTCACTTACAAAACAAAGAAATCATGTGTTGTCTGCAGGGCTCTTTTGCGTCCATGTGTTATGCATGCTTTCTCATTTGAGAGTACTCAAGATTCCTGAGGTGCACATCATTAAAAGATACACCCGTAACGCAAGATCAAATGCAACATTTGACAGAAGAGACTATGAACAAACAGCACCAGATGGAACCTCGCTTTTTTGCCGCAGAAAATTGCTGACAGAAACAACAATGGACCTTGCAAACAGAGCGACAAGGTCCGACGCTGGGTGCCACATAGCGTTGTCTGGTATGAGGGCACTGATTGAGGAAGTTGATGTGCTCAACGAAGAAGAAGAAGAAGCAAAACTAAAGCAAGCTGAGAAATCCCAACATGACAATAATGCCGAGCAAGTAGAAAATACCGAACACAGCGGAACTGGTGCTATCAAAAAAGAAACAATTCTTCCACCTCATGTTCAAACACAAGAGGAAGGAAGAAAGGGGATGACGCAACCCAAAAAAAGGTTGCATGAAGGAGAAAAATGATGACAAAAACAGTAAGCCACAGCCTGAGCTGGACAGTGATGGTCACCCACTGGGAATAAGAAAGTGCAAGACATGTAATGAAATCAGCGGCCACAATTCCAGGACATGTACAAAAAGACATGTACAAGAAAACCGAGGACACGACGATGCACAACCAAACAGAAATTCCACTCACAAGATCAGAAAAGAACAAGATCAGAAAATGGGGAAGACGAAGAAGATGAAATCAAAGAAGAAGATGGTGACACAACTGAAGAAGAAATGGCTTATGAAGAAGCAGATGAAGAAGAGGAGGAAGAAGAGAGTGAAGAGGACGAAGAACATGAAGAAACTGAAGAAGCAGTGGCTTATGAAGAAACAGATGATGAAGATGGGGAAGAGGAAGAAGAGGAGGAAGAAGAGAGTGAAGAGGACAAAGAACATGAAGAAACAATGCCAACAAGACCACCACAAGGGAATGCTGCTATACAGAAACAACCGAGAACGACACCACTTTCAAAAAACAAGGTAGGAGCACGAAAGGATGCAGTTCACAGCGCTGGAAAATGAAAGCCACCATCAACCAGCACGCGGGGAGCAAAGAAGGATGCAGTTCACAACACTTAAAAACAAAAGCCACCATCAACCAGCACGCGGGGAGCAAAGAAGGATGCAGTTCACAGCACTCAAAAACAAAAGCCGCAATCAACCAGCACGCGGGGAGCAAAGAAGGATGCAGTTCACAGCACTGGAAAACGAAAGCAGCCATCAACCAGCGCGCGGGGAGCAAAGAAGGATGCAGTTCACAGCGCTGAAAAACAAAAGCCGCCATCAACCAGCACGCGAGGGACTACACAACGGTGCAGAGACAAGAACCAGCAACACCGCCACGCAAAACAAAAGAAAGTGCGACATTAGACACGCTCCAGTCACCGCGGAGAAGCAGTAGGTTACCGACCAAATAGATGAACTTCAATAAATTAATCATATGCATAGCAGTTTGCTTATCTGTATGACTTATGTATCAGTTTAAATTTTGTGTAAACACAAATTTCCCGCTGACTATGAGTTATTAAACTAAACCATGTAAGGAGAAATGGTGTATAGAGTATACCATATATATAGCAGTCTAGAGTAAAACAATGACACATTTTGATCCAACAACGATGTAAAAAATGCAGTTAGCTCACTGGCAGCACGAAGTTCAGAATAATAATTGAAGCGATTCAGATCACAAAAGTGCTTATTACAAAACACATCAAAAAGATGAAGCGTTCAACACGCAAAAGTACTTATTACAAATCAACCACATAACCTTAACCAATCACGTCAAACGTGATTCTAACCGTACGATCCTCAAGTTCAAAGAAGTTGAGGACAACAACTTGCTCAGACTTTAGGCCACTATCAATGACAAATTCCTTCCAGCCTTTCTGCAGACACAGCCGCCCGTCAATGCCTACACGGTACTTGGCTGGTTTAAGGTGTCCATTACCAAGAACAACTTGGAGAATTCCCTTCTACTTGAGCCGAAGATACCTAACAGCTCGTTGGGGAATTTTCTGCAAAAAAAAATTAAAACTGTTTGGCGACGATACTAGTAGAACAATTCTCATACTTTGCACAGACCAGTAAAACCCTACACACAGTAGAGACACGAGCTAGATGAAGTGTACAACAGTCCAGAAAAAGCAGTACAGATTAAACGCAAACTAATGTGCAGTACAGAACTTGCAAACAAGCAGTGCGCTTATAACTATTATGAAGTTCTTGAGACTACTTGCATGTACTACACAACGTACAAGCGGGGGAAATTGCGGAAACTAGTAGTACTCATCTAGTATATAAGCAGTTCACATATTGTAACCATGCAAATTAAACACGAGCTCCATGCACACAAGCAAAAAAAATAAAAACAAGATATAAGTATAAAGTGCAGTACACTTCAATAAAATAAAATAAGTGCATTCCTAAAAAACTAGAAGTTCAGACTAGTATGGAATTATACAAAAAAATAGAAAACACAAAGAAAAAATCAGATCAAGCGAAAAATACCATCTTGTAGTGAGTCTCCACATCTGTTGGCGTAAGCTGATGGACAAAAGGACTTGTGCGGCCAAGGCCACGGCGAAGCAGGGCGGAATAGAACGCAGTAACGTTGATGTGGCCCATATCCAATCCTTCCGTGAATACTGTGCCATATGCAAGCTGCTAGGCTCGCCCAGCTCGGCACAATACCTTCCCCCCACGACGAGCACGACGGGCCTGCGAGCAAGTTGAGCAATCGCAGTGCGTCGGCACACCACAACCATGGCCGCAGCAGGAGAGATTCGCGCAGGGGCCTGGAGCCATCACAACAAAAACCTAGAAAAGGAAAAAAATAAATTGAGGCTAGAGAAAGGAGAGAAGTTGCGGCTAGAGGAGAAATGAACAGCAAAGGAAGGGTAGAAGTTGGCCTACATTTATAGAAGAGGAATGCAAAAAGGTCAAAACTGAAAATTAAAGGGGAGTTAATGGAAATTATGTTACCAAGAATGAAGGACAATCAATAAAGGCTTATGTTACCAAACAAAAAGGAACCAAAAAAGAAGATGTACTTTGACTGCAGCAATTCCCACGATGTAACCGTAAATCTTTAAATAATAATTCTCTAAAAAATTATAATCCACAGACCATTTTATGTGTGCAGTTCTCCAAAGTCTTACCAGGAAGTTCACTATATGTGTGCATGAAGTGCGGTACATGCTCAAAATGAAGCACAAGAGAAGCACTTTCGCGCAATGCACAATGAAGAATTAGTGCACCTGATGCAGTCCTTAAATGTAAGTCATGCAGTCCGCAGCGTTGGCATAACCAGTCACAACGTTGGCACAATGAAGGATGCACGCAGTGCAAAATGTGTACACCTGCAGCATAGGACTATGACGAATGCAATGCACATAGAGGCAACAAAGCAGTGCACACCCATACACTAGAAAAAATGATACGTAAGAGGGAAAAACAATAAAGAAAAATGCTACCCATGCAGTGCACAAAAATGCAGCGCAAACATGTGTAGTACGGAATGTGTGCACATGCAGTACACAACCCTGATCAATGCAGTGCAAGGATGTTTTGCTAAGAAGTGCACGCCCCTGCATTGAAAAAAATACTTAAGAGAGAAAATACAAAGAAAAAAAATTGACCACCACAGGTGCACCCGGCCCCAGCCAGTCTCGTAGTAGGTCTGCGCCCACAGAAGGCGAGTCGTTCTGAGTCACAATGCATGGGGCCGGGCACACATGGGCCCACAGGTCATAGAGCATAGAGCAGCGAGTGCCGTGTATAAGCGCCCAAATAAGTAACCAGAGGAGTTCGATACGGCTACCTCGCCAGCGCTTATAAACAGGTCGGGCGCGCCTTCAGCGGGCGAGGTGGGACTAAACATTAGGCCGCACACAACGCACCGGGAACCAGCCGTGCTCACAGGCCGACTTGGGCCCAATGCGTCTTCACTCCCCGAACACAGGCCCAACAAGGCCAACCAAGAAAAAACAATAAGTTCAAAAATAAAACATCAAAGAAAAATGAGAAACATTTTTAAATGAATAACAACAACAACAAAAAATGTGTGTGGCCACTGCCAGAAACTACAGTTCGCTATTAATAAATAAAACGCAGGAAGCCCGAAGTCAACGTACAAATGCAGTCCGTGACGTACAACAATGCAGTTCTCCACGTGGAAGCACAAAGTATTCTTTTTTGTGAAATACAGTTCTCTTTCTACTGCATTGCAGTATGGCTAAAATGAAGAATGCAGCCATGTTAGTTAAGCAAAGCAGTCCGACACCGCTACCCACACTACCCTCCATCCACACAAAAGCTGCATTACCATCAAAAAAAAAGAGAAAAAAAGAAATAACTCCATCAAAAAAACTAAATGTCCGTACATCTGTATGAATCCTAATCCGATATAATTCAGTGTACGAAGAATAAATTTCACTTCTATGTTGTACACTTTGTGGACATACGCAGTTCTGTTCTTATAGAAAAGAAGTGCACTTACTAGGAAAATTCACCGAAAACACAATCATCACATTTTCTGACAGTTGCGTGCATACCTGAACTAGTCACGAAAAAAGAGGTGACGACGTTCCAAATTTCCAACGCACTAACAGAGCCTCCTCATAATAGAACCTCTCTGCAGTTGCCACGTAACTAAAAACAGAGCCCCACCACGCTACCACCCCGCTCCACCTCTCCCACGTCCTGTCAAGGAGAGTAGAGGAGAGCAGAGGAGAAAACACAACTACTTCGTCCCCCCAAAAACCCCATTGCCTCTTCTTCTCTACACTTCCTTTCACTAACCTCTTCTCTCCAGAACAAACACGAGAGAGCAGAGGAGAGTCATGGCGGATGCACCTCTATACAAGCAGCGCCACAGGTACACCAGGGAGCTCCACGACATCGACCTCCACGGCAACCACAAGCTCCACGTCGTTCGCACAAGCAAGGGTGAAGACGTGGACAAGATGCTGTCCATGCTCAGGAGGAAGCTCAGCGGAATGCCCGTCAAACTAGTCGGCATTGATGTCGAGTACACGCACTACGTGAAGCCACAGCGGGCAGCAGTGCTCCAGCTATGCGTAGAAAAAGAATGCCTTGTCTACCACATCTCTGCAGCTAAAGACAGGTCAGAATAACTATCAATCTGTACTATTGTTTGTCAATGTTGATTTTAAATTTTCTTCACTACAATTGCCAATATTTAAACTTTGGTTCTCATTTTTGAAAAGCATGACATATGAATTCATTGATAGTTTTCATCTGGCTCCATGTATGTCACTCATGTGTTCAATTCTTGAATTATACGATCTAGCAATACACACAGTTTTATTTTGTTTTACCAAATACAAACTATTTGACTGAACAATAGAAAACTGCAACATTACTATACAAAACATGTATGAAATTCAGTTCAAGAATACAATCATGCACAAAACATGCGTTGTTTATGCAATATATTATCAGATTTACTAGTTATGCTGAACAAAGTATTAGCTACTACTCAATGCAACAGATTCAGATATTCATATTGCAGTTCAGTTTCAGAAAAACAAAAAAAATTGGTAGTTCTAAGAAAATAAACTATATTCACTCTATACAAACATATTGCAGGCCAATGGAACTAGACAAATTCCTCATGAATGGTGAGTACACCTTCGTCGGATTCTCCATTGAAGGAGACAAAAGCAAGCTGAAGCTATCTGGTTTGGAGATCAACTCCGACAACTACATTGATATTCAGGTGGAATGGAGAGACCCATACAATAAAAAGAAGTTTGACTCTTTGGCTGATGTTGCCGGCAGGATGATAGACATTGACTACCATGACATGAAGAAAAAAATTAACCGCAAGGAGGACCATACTCTGTGGGGATTTTGCCCACTGCCAGAAAAGCTTATCAAGTATGCAGCAACAGATGCATTCGCAACATATGAGTCTTGGAGAATCATATACGATGTCATCGTGGGACTGGACAGGCCAAAAAGAGACAAAGAAGCAAAGCAGAAGAAGAACAAGGCTGTAATCCAATACAGCAACTAGAAATAATTTAGGGCTATGTTTTAGTTTCACTTTTCTTTAGTCGTTGTGTTGTTCTTTGTTTCAGGTATGCAAGCTTTTGATTATGTCCGTTGCTTCATATCGAACATTTCTTTTGTAAAAACAATGTCGTTTTAGAATTATCATTATTTTTTTCTGTTGTTTGCTTATGTATCGTCAGTTTTCTTGTGATCAATTGCTTTCGCTGAAATTAGTTTGTGTTAGAACAAGTATCAAGAAAACTTTGAAAAATTTAATGTGTGATACCAAAACATACTATTCACATACAAAACATATTCAAAAAATGTTAAAAAAATTAAGTAATCTGACTACAACTCATACCTAAAAAAGAAAGATTAATGTAGTTCACAATGGTAAAAAATAAGCATTACACATTTGTACACATGCAGTCCACAAAAAGTAATTATAGAAAAAGAACATTAATATTTATATGTATAAAAAATATAATCCGCATACAATTATAAAGAAACGTGAATACAATTCACATAACAAATATAAGGCAGTTCACAAAGTGTATACATGAAGTGCAGTACATGCATAAATGCAGAACGAGAGGTGCTGCTGCAGCTTTCATTCAGTGCACAACACACAGACTTGGTACGCACAGTGCAGTACTCAATGTTGGTGCAAGCAGTACAAATGACATCATTTCTACTACCACGAAATATATATACTCCAAAAGAAAAAAATGCTTCGGATAAGGAAAAGAAATTGACCACCCAACTGCAACCAGGCCCCAGCCAGTCCCGTAATAGGTCTCTAAAAAATGTGTGCAGTTCTCCAAAGTCTTTCCAGGAAGTTCACTATATGTGTGCATGAAGTGCGGTACATGCTCAAAATGAAGCAAAAGAGAAGCACTTTCGCGCAGTGCACAACGCAGAATTAGTGCACCTGATGCGGTCCTTAAATGTAAGTCATGCAGTCCGCAGCGTTGGCATAACCAGTCACAACTTTGGCACAAAGAAGGATGCACGCAGTGCAAAATGTGTACACCTGCAGCACATGACTATGACGAATGCAGTGCACATACAGGCAACAAAGCAGTGCACACCTGTACACTAGAAAAAATTATATGTAAGAGGGAAAAACAATAAAGAAAAATGCTACCCATGCAGTGCACAAAAATGTAGCGCAAACATGTGTAGTACGGAATGCGTGCACATGCAGTACAGAACCATGATCAATGCAGTGCAAGGATGTTTTGCTAAGCAGTGCACACCCCTGCATTGAAAAAGAATACTTAAGAGAGAAAATACAAAGAAAAAAATTGACATCCACAGGTGCACCCGGCCCCAGCAAGCCTCGTAGTAGGTCTGCGCCCACCGTAGGCGAGCCGTTCTGAGCCACAATGCATGGGTCCGGGCACACATGGGCCCACAGGTCAGAGAGCATAGAGCAGCGAGCGCCGTGTATAAGCGCCCAAATAAGTAACCAGAGGTGTTCGATACGGCGGCCTCGCCAGCGCTTATAAACAGGTCGGGCGCGCCTTCCGCTGGCGAGGTGGGACTAAACATTAGGCTGCACACAACGCGCCGGGAACCAGCCGTGCTCACAGGCCGACTTGGGCCCAATGCGTCTTCACTCCTCGAACACAGGCCCAACAAATTCTCACAGCCCAAAAAAACAAAGCCCAACGACGCACAACTAGCAAGTAACTCCAGTACCCCCTCACCTAAAAAAATGCAATCCGCTATGCAGTCCGGTATGGGACGAAAGATGTGCTGTCAATAAAGCATTGCAGTTCGCTTAGACGAATATTTTTTCCAGCCAACCAATAACACTACCACGGCGAATCTTTTCACTTGGCTACAACGACACAATCCCACGTCACATCCTGGCTTGGTTGACAGGCGCACGGGGTGTGACAGGGAGGCGACGGGGTGTGACGGACTCGCCTGTGCATGTGGCGCCGCGGCACGCCGCGGCGCCGCCTCCTCCGGCTCGTTCCAGGCTCGGCCTCGCAGGGGGTGGGGAGGGGGGTCACGACCCCCCTCCCACCCCTGCTCGGCCTCACGCTAACGCACGCAATGCGTGAAGTACAGGGAATACAATAGCAATACAAAAATCTATAGACAGCTAAAAAAATGAGGGGGCAACCCCCCTACCTTACCGTACAAACAATAAAAAAAACAACTGCAGGACGCATCTTTAGGCTAAAAAGCAGTGCATTTGGTTAGGCAAAAAGCAGTGCATTTGGTTAGGCAAAGTAGTGCAATATGATAAAGCAATGCAGTTCCAGGATATACACATGAATACAGGGTCTGCGGCAAAAGTGCAGCAAAAAAACAGGTGCAGCACAGACTTGTAGACAGAATGCAGTGCTTTTTCTTGGATGAAGAAGTTCGGCATCACATGCAATGCAGTTTATGGGACAAATACGATACATATAAGCGTCACAAATGCCAGTTCACACAGAACATGGTCGTCAACGAAATAAAAAATATACACATATATATACTATATGAGTTATTTATATAAAATACACATACAGATACAAACTCGTCCATATACATTGCTGCAAAAAGCAGACGAAAACACAACAACAGAAAACAAAAGTCTTTTCATACATTGTCTACCTTAGACAGCACACAGTACACAACATGAACCGTAGTTCTTGTCCATACACATGCTTCTACCAAGTAGAAACAATGCCAAAATGACTGTTACTGCATCTGCGACTGTGACTGCGACAGGGAAGTAAGCCCGAGGCCCGCAATCAGATCTCGTAGCTCAAGCGGCATGTCTTCATAACACAACATGTTCGAAGGATTGACAGCAGCTGGAACATGTACTCCGCCTTCCAATCTTCAACAGCAGGCTGGAAAAGGAAATTTAAAAAATGCAGACAATGATCAAATAAAAGGTTGTCATAAAGAACAAAAAGTAAAAAGTAAAATAAAAAAAAAGTAACAAGAAAAAGAAGAAAACAGAGAAGGTGTTACGTCGGATTTGATAATTTTCTCAACTAGACGTTGGCCGTCATACAACTGCGTCATCCTCAGAACATAGGTTCCGCACTCGTTTGCTCCCTGCGCTGGCACGACCGGGTAAGAGGGCTTCTCTGCCAATTTAACCCAGTCAGGGTGGTTCTTAGATTTATATATTTTTTCACCATAAATCGCCTTCAGCAACTAAGTCATCCTCCTCATCTGGCAAAAAAGGAATCACAAGGTAAAAATAACACACACCACAGATCAAATTACTATTCAAACGAACCAAAAAATACAAAAGTTGTTCTCAACGTTTAGACAGTCCCTCTTTTAAATGCACTTGAGGTCATTTCCTTTTATCTCCTTTTTTACACAGATTATGGGGGGTGTGAGAAACTGCAGTTCTGTCACGCATATGTTGCAGTGCACTACATAAACAAGTGTGGTTCTATGTGTGCTAACATTGCATGTGCAGTTTATAAAAAAATGCAGTAGGAGAAACACAAAAAAGCTTTGCACTTGGCAAGAAAAAATGACATACCACTTCAGTGCAATCTGAGTGGTAGTCAGTCCTGCACCACTTTGTCATGACATCAGGATAGCCAGTGTACTTCCTAGTGTCATGGATATCAAACGTCTGGCGATGCTGGTTCATCGTGTATAAGGAATAATGACCATCCTTGGAGCGCGGCATCATAATCTGTTCACATCAACAAAACAAAAAATGAAATGAAAAGTTATTTCGACACATAGCACTAGGACCACTGTTTTACAAAATAACTATAAAAAGAAATGCAACAAACCAGAAAAATAAATGACGGAAAACAATGAACTTACCAGCTTTGCATCCAACAGGTTTACGTCATCACTCACAAAAACCTTGAACTGGTTAACTGCATCTTGTAAAACAAACGGACTATGCACAACTGGCAACACAGGGTTTAAATCATCATCTCTCGTCACAAAGGTTTTGATGAGGACATGACTACCTTTGATACGACCAAAAATATTGCATATATGCATATTTGTCAGGTGATTTCTAGTGCAAACTATTCAATAATCTATTTATGTTATACAGAACAAAAATACTTCACACACTTTTGTGTTTTGTCTAATTGCAGGTGTATGAGACATTTGTGCAATCCACATATGAAGATAAGGGAGAAAGAGATGTTTACTTGCTGTTCAAAAAGTTCTCTCACGTCACTTTTGGCCCAAGAGAAGATAGAGTCCAAGTCTCTCACGTTCTGGATTCAGATTCGGACTGCACAGACATACCTGACTCAAAACGCCAACAACTTTTTCATACAGACTCCGAATTGGGTGATTCTTTTTTTGTTGGAAACTAGATTTCGTGCTCTTTCCAACACAATTGGATTCACCTTTAAATTCGTCCGGAGCATTGAGTTATGGTCGAAACAATCTGACGTTGCACCAGAATCCGAGTCAAACTACAAGTCCAAAGGTGTTGCATCACCTCCACTTGGGCCCATGTGCCTTGTACGACCTAGGGTTGGTTTTAGGCTGCCTTGGGACGTCCTCCCACCTCCTTGGCCGCCACCCCTTGTTCCTATATAAGTAGATCCATCTAGTAGCTTTTTCCTTGGAATTTGTTTAGTTAAAAGTTAGCCATTGCAACTTCGTGTACTTCGTTTGTGTCCAACGACCAGACCAAGACCGCTTACGGATTCCCACCACTATCAATACTTCATATATATTCGCAATATTCAGATTGCATTATCATATTCTTGCTCGTTCTTCGATTGCTTGCAGGAATAGACCTTCGTGGTCAGGCTGATCGTGCTTCCGGCATCGTCAGTAACCTCAGGAGATTGGTTTAGCGATTGATAAGGCGCAACGTCGTGCACGTTTGTAGTCGGATCGTCAAAGTCGACTCCACCAAATCGATAGTTATCATCTCATCGAAAGATCGGGACACCTTTGCCTCTATCAAGTGGTATCAGTTTTCAGGTTGCTCGGTGAGAATTTCCAGTTTCCCCTAGATTAGATTTATTTTCTTACCTATTGTCCAAGAAAAAGCCACAAAAAAGTTAGATCTATTCATCCTTTTGTCCAAGCCAGTCTGAGCCTTTGCAATTTTCTATTCATTGTTTGCATTATTGAATTATCGGTTGCATCGTCGTGTCGAGTTGCTGGTCTTAGGGTCTAGTTCGTTTAGAGTTTCGAGTTCTGTTCACATTAGTCACGTCGCCGCTGCATCGTTATCCCTTCTGCTGTCCACCACACCATCCATCAAATTCCACCATGTGCTACCCATAGTTCATTGTCACAATCATAGTTGAGGTCGTTCACATCTTCGCTTGATCCAATCTGCATCTTATCTAGTTTGTCTTGGAAAGAGGGAGAGAAAAAAAAGACAGAGAAAAAAAAGAGAAAAAAAAGAAAAAGAAGTCAGAAAAAAAAGAGAAAGAAAAAAACGTGTGAGTAAAAAAAAGAGAGAAGAAAAAAAAACAAAATTCGGATCTATCTAGACTCAATCTCGTAGTTGAATTCGGATTGGAATCTGTTTTGTGCACTGTTTAGTAAAACAGGCATACCTTCCTCATACGAAGTCCGTTTTGACTCCGCGAGTACTCAAATGAAAGCTAGCGACGAGCCGCATCTAAATAGTTGCAGAGACTAGTTCAATATTTGACACCTCAAAATCGTCTTCTAAATAGGTCTTTTTGCCCTCCGAAGTTCGCGGACACAGCTTATTCCAGTTTTTCAAGCCAGTTTCAGAATTCTTTCACTCCTCATATCAACTCGGAATTGAGTGATTCTTTTTGCATTGGAAAGCTTGAGTTAGTAGCATTCTTTGAAAAAAATTATCAGAAAATTGGCACAAACTTTTCAAGAGGAAAGTTGGAGAGAGTTGTTGTATATCCTGCTTGGCAGTTGTTTTTCATCATTATCTTTACTGCCGTTGTGATCTTCACTTATATCTTGCTGTCCAGAGCTACTTAGTATCCTTCATTGATGCTAGTTGTGCTACGCCGTGACCTCATTAGTGTTCTAGGCTCGCGTCTCTAGTCCGGTCTAGCCTAGGACCAGCACAGTACCGTCGTTGAGCGTTTATTCAACATTGCATCTTTGAATTGATTATTGCTAATCTTTTGCTACCATATATAGCGAACCCAGCTCCACATATTTCTGCACCGTGTATACGTACGTTCCCCTGGAAATCGCTTTACACAATCTTCAGAGTTATTTGACACCGCTGGTTGCCTGTCACCACCTGCTGCTTGGTAAGAACTTGTAAGATATTGATATTTGCTTTACTGTGAGCGCTTTACCACCACATCCTAGTAGTTCATAGGAACATTATTCTTGAATTTTGTTTCTTGTTTCTACTAATCATGACAGGATCTAGAGTCAATTCATGGGGTTTGTCGATCGTGGGAGATGTGCCATCACCTATGCAAATACCACAACCGTCACGAGAGGTGCACAAACATCCAAATGCACATGATCAGGTTAATGTTTCTATACCACCATTTAATGGCCGTTTTAGACCTGCTTTATATATTGAATGGGAGTTTGACCTAAATAATATATTTGCTTCCAATAATTTTGATGTACGTAAAAAAGTTAAGGTTGCGGTTGGTTCTTTCACTGGTTATGCTGTAGTTTGGTGGAGTGAATATTGTCGGTTACACCCTAATGATATACCTACTACTTGGGATGATTTGAAACTTGCCATGCGACATACATTCGTTCCCGCTTATTATACTCGTGACATGATTACAAAGTTGCAACATTTAAAACAAGGTAGTGACACCGTAACGAAATATTATGATACTTTACAAACTACCTTGCTGCATTCCTCTTTAGAAGAAAGTGAAGAAGATTTTATGGATAGATTTTGGGGAGGATTAAATCGTGACATTCAGGAGATACTAATTCATGAAGAGTGTTATCCTATGGACCATTTGTTTCATCTTGCTTGCAAAGCTGAACAGGAAATAAAACGACGTGTTGCCCACAAGGAGAACAAGCGCGAGATGCATATTCCAAGAGTTGATACGGTTGTCCGTTCAACTACTAGGCATACTATGACAACCACATCCATTGATGTGAAGACTACATCACCTCCACCATGTGACACATCATCACCGAGAGTGCCTACATCATCTGAGTTGATCATAAGAGGTAATGACAAATGTACTGATCTTCCACCTCCACATGAGTATGATGAATGTCTTGTCAATTTAAGTGCACCATGCGGTGAGCTACCCACTACTTTGATCACACCAGCTACTTTAGAGGACTACGTTGATGATTTGACTTTGCCATGTGATCAAACAATTTTGAGTGAACCCAATGAATTAACTGTTGATGCAAAAGAACCAATGTTTAATCATTTTGATATGACCTCTAATCTTGGTGATGATTCTGTGTCCAATGACTTATTGCATGTTTGCTTATTTAAGCATGTTGTAGCATGTAAATTTGATGCAAGTAAGGTTTATTCACCAATGTTGGGATGGTTTAATGATGAACATTGTCAACCTTTTGAAAAGAATAAGAGCTTCGCTTACATGTGCAAACTGAGTTGCAATATTTTCATGCCTTCTACTTCTTGTGATAATATTTTGGCTTTAGATTTTATCAACTATGAAGGTTACTCATGTATACATGTGCCATATGTGCAAAAACAAAGAAAAGTAAAAATGGATGACATATACATATACAACATGTACACCTTGTCTCTTTTGTTAGCCACATTTCAGATTAAGCAACGCCGAGGACGGCTTTGTTTTCAAGAAGGGGAGGATGATGAGGACATGACTACCTTTGATACGACCAAAAATATTGCATATATGCATATTTGTCAGGTGATTTCTAGTGCAAACTATTCAATAATCTATTTATGTTATACAGAACAAAAATACTTCACACACTTTTGTGTTTTGTCTAATTGCAGGTGTATGAGACATTTGTGCAATCCACATATGAAGATAAGGGAGAAAGAGATGTTTACTTGCTGTTCAAAAAGTTCTCTCACGTCACTTTTGGCCCAAGAGAAGATAGAGTCCAAGTCTCTCACGTTCTGGATTCAGATTCGGACTGCACAGACATACCTGACTCAAAACGCCAACAACTTTTTCATACAGACTCCGAATTGGGTGATTCTTTTTTTGTTGGAAACTAGATTTCGTGCTCTTTCCAACACAATTGGATTCACCTTTAAATTCGTCCGGAGCATTGAGTTATGGTCGAAACAATCTGACGTTGCACCAGAATCCGAGTCAAACTACAAGTCCAAAGGTGTTGCATCACCTCCACTTGGGCCCATGTGCCTTGTACGACCTAGGGTTGGTTTTAGGCTGCCTTGGGACGTCCTCCCACCTCCTTGGCCGCCACCCCTTGTTCCTATATAAGTAGATCCATCTAGTAGCTTTTTCCTTGGAATTTGTTTAGTTAAAAGTTAGCCATTGCAACTTCGTGTACTTCGTTTGTGTCCAACGACCAGACCAAGACCGCTTACGGATTCCCACCACTATCAATACTTCATATATATTCGCAATATTCAGATTGCATTATCATATTCTTGCTCGTTCTTCGATTGCTTGCAGGAATAGACCTTCGTGGTCAGGCTGATCGTGCTTCCGGCATCGTCAGTAACCTCAGGAGATTGGTTTAGCGATTGATAAGGCGCAACGTCGTGCACGTTTGTAGTCGGATCGTCAAAGTCGACTCCACCAAATCGATAGTTATCATCTCATCGAAAGATCGGGACACCTTTGCCTCTATCAGGTTTCCATTTGAAGAGCATACTGCATAGAAAAAAGAACAAAAAAAGGACATGAAAAAAAGAATAAACAATGCATGCAGGCATGGAATCAAAAAACAAGTACAATAGAAAAAAATGACAGCACACATTTACCGTGATAAATAAAGGTGAAAGTAGCACACGTTCACCAGAATGATAAACTAAACCCATTTCAGAGTCTTGCTTCTAGTACTTGATGACAAAATCGATGAGATACGAATCCATTAAAGCTCCTTTGCCAAATGTATTATAGATATAGTCAACAGTGTAAGTATCAAGATCACCAAAAGGACTATTCACCATAAAGAACGCATTCCTGCAGTAAACATACACAGATGGGATCAATAAAATTAAAATTAAAAACAAAACGCACAAAAAGGATTAAGGGCACACACATAAAACTTACTCGTGGTATTTGGTTACAAAATCTTTGCTGAGAACAAGATCCTTTATTTTCCTCGCCTCATCAATATATTTGAACCTCGGAGGCTTCAATTTCTCTATAGAGCATCTCAACTTAAAAGCCCTCTCACCTTCCCTCTTGTTCGAAAATATTTCAACGTCATCCACAGTAGGACGATTAATTGCTGCACTCCTAGTCCTAGTGACGCGAGGACACAGCGTAACAAAATCATCATCATCAAATACATCGCGTGGAGAGCTAGGTCTAGAAACACTTCCACCATCAGGTTGAGACGCCACAACTGTGTTCAAACCATCTCCAGCCAAAGAACAAGAATTATCTGGAGACATTTCAATGGCACAATCCTCCATAACCACCTCAGAACCCTGGGACTCGAACAGTGACGTATAGCCTTCATGAAGCCCCCCATCAAAACCTAAAAATGTGTAGAAAAAACATGGAAACACTCAACACAAAAATACAAAACCAAAAAACATGTAATACATCTCATTAAAAAAATGCAGTTCACTAAAGAATAGAATGCAGCACAATTGTCTACATCAATGCAGTCCACTTGTCTACAGCAATGCAGAGCAAAATGTATACAACAATGCAGCCCACTTGTATACAACAATGCAGCCCACTCGTAAAGAACAATGCAGCTCACTTGCCCAAAAAATAAAATGCATCTCACTAACACAACAAATAAGTATACACATGCATTCTAAATAACGAACTTAACTAAACAAACTAGTATAAAAAAGCCCGTAAGAACCGGAAGCAAGCAGTAGACAAAAAATAAATAAAGGAAGGATAAAGAAGTTCACTAAAACAACCTTTATCTGCAAAAATTAAAAGTGATGTTAAATCAAGGGAACACTTTTTCGATGTGAGCCAACTATAGAGCATGGCCTTTTTGATGTAGCCAATGTGCTCCACCCCAAACTGAGCAACTCGGACACCATCCCAAGTTTGCAAGAATTGAAACATGTAGAATCCACAATCATGCCTGCAATAAAAGAATAAAAAACATCAGTTTCACAAAATGAAATAAAAAAACTTGAGCAGTATGCTGGAGAGGGGCTGTACGGAACACACCCATTTGGCTGCATTGGGACAATGACATGTTTCAACACAAATCCATCAAGTGTAGGAGGATTTATGGCTCATCAGAACTTGAGCTTCCTTCTTTCCATGCACGCTTGATATTTTTAACCATCCTCCTAAAAACCCTGATCGCATTAGGGCTGCCAGGTTTATTGAGCGAGTCAAGAAATTGAAACCGCCTTTCTTTCACATTTAACGCAACTACACAATAATGACCAACGCCATCCCTCATCTCTGGCGGATCAAAAGTTGCAAAAAGGACCTGTTCGAAGCACGGAAAAATAAATAAAATTATTATAAGAAGAAGAAACAGAACACTATAAAAACAAACACGCAAAATATAGTTTTCGACACATAAAAACATTACTCCTCGGCTTTTGAAGAGAACATAATTTTAAGACTCTTGCCTACAGTACCACCATTCCAAATATTTGTCTGCCAAAACAAAACCAAAAATGAAATAGTGCTCAAGCAAACAGGTCGTCGCATGAAATCAGAAAAGAAAATAAAAAAAAATAAAAAAAATCTGCATTCTTACACAAATATGGTACGGGACAACCATTGTCGGAGATCCCTTAAACTTATCTACGAGCAAAGAAACCCCAAGATCTACAAGGCTTGTAGTGAGCATCCCTTTATCCCAAAAGGATTGACCAACTTCACCAATGGTAATATCAGACATCTCAGTTTTAAAAGCAATCATGTCCCTGAATTTTTCATGAAAAAACTGAAACATAAGATACTAAAAAAATAACAACAAAGAAAAAGGAGTAAATATCAAAATTAGAAAATACATATGAACAAAACAATTTCTAAAAAACCATACTTCTTCTTCTTGTCCTTCCGAACCCTCGTAACAGCAGCGTACAACTCATTGTATCTTTTCAGAAGAGCTGGATCAATGCTCGACGGTGTCACAACAGGAAGTTCGTCATCTGTAATAAAAAGATGAAGTTCACTTATCCAAATAATGAAGTTCAAATATTAAGATAAGGAAATTCTGCTAGCTATTTTGAAAATCATAAACAAAAGATCAAGTTTCACTTATCATTAAACATCTAATACAGATACCATAGTAATTAAACAAAATGAAATGAGAAAAACTTCAACTGCACTGTTCGAAATAAAACTCTTGCCTTCAGTGTCAGAGTCTTCATGTTGTTGTTCTTCAGAGCTGACCAAAACATTTTCTTGGATAGATTGCGACGAATCCACCACAACCTCACTGGACTGCCCTTCTGCAGCAACATCAGCATTCTCTGGATTTACAACAGTCTGCTCAACCGCAACGTCCTTAGATACTTCAGCTACATGAGGCTCCATTCTTGATACTTCAGGAACATCGTTGGCCACCAGACAAATAGGGGAAGCAACAACACTAACATCAGGGACGACATTCTCCAGCGGCTTTCCAATGCCAAAATCAGAATCTTCATGCCGACTAGGGGAAACAGCATCATGGGATTCTTGAGCTACAGAAGGGCCTGCACAGTCGACGGCAACTGATGCAGAAGCATCAACACTACCACCACCATCAACAGCACAACCGCCCTGATTCAGATCAACGTGAACTTCCACGTTTTCTTCTCCGGGCTGTGGAAAGTTTAAAAAACACACAATAACACAAAATGAGCGTGGGGATAATTAACACAACAACACACAGGACACTTATGTCAAAGACTACTGACAACATACACAGAACAACTGCAGTCCACATATGCAAAACAACTGCAACCCACGTGTGTCAAAACAAATACAACTGCAACCCACATATACATAAAACAGAACTACAGTTCACTTTGTCAAACGCTGCAGTTCAGTTATGTTAAATACTGAAGCTTACGTATGTAAAACATTATGGACCACGCATGCGAAAAAGAACTGCAGTTCACTTCTGTCAAATACTGAAGCTCACACATGTAAACATATCGCAGCTAACATATGTAAATGAAAATACATGAGTGAACATAACAGCGTACATCAAGTTTATAACAACAACAAAAAATTAGATTACAACACACTAACAGATCAAGTAATACAACTATACCTTATCAGCTACAACATCCGGAGGGGACGATGCATCAACCAAGACCTCATCCTTCCCAGAGCCATCGTAGGACTCTTTGTGCACATCACAAGCAGCAACACCAGTCTATGGGCATAGAACAAACCAAAAAAAAAAGATGGTAACGACCAAAAAAGAAAAAACTTCAACTATGCACAAGAAGTACACACTTTACAACCGTAAAGTACACAAAAAATACAATAAATTGGAAAGCAACAAATGCAAGTTTAAGAAGAGGGACGCATGGCAGAACAGACATGGCAGAAGTACTTGTACCTGACCAATTCCATCATCCCTAGTTCCATGGACACCAGAAGATTCCACTCCAGCCTATTACAAAAAAAAATAGTGAGGAGCAGTCCACATAATACACAAAAGAGGTTCAAAGCCACAAAAAACCTAGAACATACATTATCAGCGCCAACGCCAGCGTCCTGATGGTTCATTTCATCCAAAATATGCCCAGCATCCTTCTCATATCGACCGTATTTTTCCTCCTATGAATGTTTCAATTGAGCATACGAAGACCGAACATTCGTCACTGAAATCCTCAGGCTTTCAATCACGCCACAATCAAAATTGTGAGCAGCAAGAATATCTTCATCTCGTGGGCCATGGCCAACAGGGAAAAAACCAGCAACTGTCCTCAACCTGTCACCAGAGGTTGGCAAATCTTCAGTCAACTTCAAAACCTTCAGAAGAAGCTCATCAATCTCCTCGTGTTTTTTGCCGCCAACAAATGTCTGTTTAGAAGAGCTTCTATTATCAAACATTTGTCGAGCCATGAAACCACGAGTACGTGGCACCTCGTCATCACAGGCAGGAAGCTGGCTATAGATAGGCTCATAAAACCTAGCATGAGTGCTAGGCCCCGCATCAGAGCTGCCGCATACAACTGCAACAGGACGGTTGTACACAATATCACCTGACGCCTTCCACTGCAAAAAAAGACAAGAGGCAAAGAGAAGTACACATGTGAGTACTAGAAAAGTTCAGATTTATAATGGCTGCACCTTTTTTTTTAAATCTGATATTAAAAAATCAGATGCACTAACCGGCAGCTTCCCAAATTTGTAAGTTTCCAAGAAAATCTTTCCCTTCACAAGCACATCCTCATTGTATAACTTCATCAGGTCCTTGGTCGTCAGGTATGACGCACGTGGCGTCAACGTGTGCATGACTAAAAATTTCCGAAGCTTCAAGCAGTCAATATACATAATCAGGGGGGCAATGGCACAACCCTCTGCATAATTCTGCTTGCTGCCTTCTGTTTGCCACCTCACCACAGCTGCCTGCAACTCATCAACAACAAGCTGGCAAAAGTCCATCTGAGCCATAGCCGCATAATCCATGTTCTCTACCATTGCAACAACTGTACCCAAACGAACTGCAGGCCCGGGGCACAACAAATTCTGGTAAAGTATAAGGAAGAACACCTTCACAGCAAGGTCAACAGTCACATGATCATCTTCCTCCACCAACACCTTCAACTTCTCAAGCAAGTCCTTGACACCTATAATTTTTGAACGGTCAAAGCCAAGCTCATCCTTGAGGGCAGTCAACGAGTCATCATGGCCGCTGGCAGCAGGCATGGGTGCAGTGTGACGTCCCATGGGTAAATCAAAAATGTGATGAACTGCATCACGATTGATTCGAAGAACCCCTGCCATTCCCAAAGTCCATTATCATGGTGGCAGGGTCAATCACTCCCATCAGATAACACATAAGAATGCGTGACACATTTTTCTTTACTGTCAGTTCAAAGACAACACCAAATCCAGCATCCCGAACACGACTACATTGTGCCTCTTTCAACAAAGCAGTAGCCTTGCAAACAGTGGGAAGCGACAAACGTACGGTCTTGTTAAATCAAGAATCGTCTCCCTCAGCATCATCTTCAGCTGCATTGCTCTTACTAGACTTCTTCCTCTGTGTAAAGGGAAATGCAATCCACATTAGAAGACTAGCCATAAAAAAAGAGATAGAGAAAACACAGATAGATAACAATGAAGGAAACAAATGCAGTCCACTTCAACAAACCTTTGGAACAACATCCACCTCCTCGCCAGAGTCACCACTAACATCTTCATCGACATCATCACGGGCGCGCTTGGGTAGACTCTTAGATGAACCACAGTCTTTGCGTCTACCACTATGGACATCCCTCACAAAATCAGCAAGCACAAAGTCATCATCATCAGCGTTGGGACCTTCAGTGACATGTAGTCGCTTGCGCTGAGGATCATCCTTTCCACCAGCTTCAGCAGTTCTCTTGCCAAGATTCTTGTTCATGCCAGCAACACGTGGACTCCGCCGAGGTGTACCACCTTCCTCAGCAACAGTACTCAGCCTCTTCTTCTACAAAGAAGGCTTCTTCACCTTGGCAAATTTGGCACCCTTGGCACCATCTGCAGCTCTCCTCTGCTTCTCCTTCTCCGCAAACTCTTTTGAGTCACTTTCAAACCTCAACTTCTTCTTGCTTTGCTTCAACTCATATTCACGAAGTTGTTCCGAGGCCATCCATTCCTGTGTAACTTCCTCTGTACCATCAACAGACTGCGATTGTGTTTCATACAAAACGGGACGTCTCTGGTCAAAGCTCACACCAACA
Organism: Triticum aestivum; assembly: GCF_018294505.1. Taxonomy (NCBI): domain Eukaryota; kingdom Viridiplantae; phylum Streptophyta; class Magnoliopsida; order Poales; family Poaceae; genus Triticum; species Triticum aestivum. Next base: position 343,674,344 of record NC_057814.1, read on the forward strand.
TTCCCCTCTGCAAAATAATGGTCAATCAATTGAGTAACCTCCTCAAACCCAGGCGCCCCAGCATGGAAAACAGACACTGCGTCAAAATGAAGTTTGAGTATGGTCGTTAAAAAGTGCACAAAAAGAACTAATGCAGTACACTTAGACATATAAAATGCAGTGCTCCAACCATAAGCTAAAAATAAAAAATAATGCATTGCACAAAAAACTTGAATAAAACAACAATGCGGTTCACACATACATATAGTGGAGATCACATATACAAAATAAATGCAGTGCTGCATACACTAACTTCACGTTTGTTCCCAACAAAATGCCGGACTAGATACAACAAGGCAACGCCAATTTGTACAACATCAAGTAACCAGCATACACAAAATAAAAAAATCAATCACATACCAGAAGGAGGGGACACACTTGTGGGAGAACATTCAATCGGCAAATTCACTTGATGTCCTCCCTTGCCACCATGATCCTTACCACCAGGACAACGAGAGCCAATTCGTGTATCATTATGAGCACTGCAATCACCTACTGGATTAAAAAAGAACCAGAAATAGAAATTAGAAAACATCACATGACAAAATAATGCAAACGAACGCTGACAACTAACAGAGCATAAACCAATATGCAGGATGATTTACGAAACTAGATAAACATCAAACAAAATAAACAAAGCCTAAAATAAGCACTCCACATACCCTGAACTCCTCCTCCCACTCTGCTCGGCGAAGACATGGCGTTTGCCTGCAGCACAACGACGAAGTGACAGATATAAGCAACAAAATTGGCAAAAATCTCACGAAACCTTAGATCCACCTTGCTACACACGAGTTTCGACTTCAAATCGAGATAAAATCGACTGCCTACGGAAAAACTACACAAGCAAAAACAGCAACAGCAACTACGAGAATCACAAAACAAGACGAGGGGACAATCAAGATCGAGGCCAAGCAGAACGTACCACAAAAAAGGTGCGGCGACGGCGGCGACGGGGAGGGGGGAGGGGGTGCGGCGACGGCGGCGACGGGGAGGAGGGAGGGGGTGCGGCGACGGGAACGGACAGGAAAGGGCTGCGGGAGCGCATCGGCAAGGGCTCGCGGAGCGGACGGCGACGTGGAATGCAGGAATAAGGACCTCTTGAGGGCGGCAGTTCCTCGGGCGACGGCGGTTGCTGCGGGCGACGGCGGTTTTGCTCGAGGGAGAGATGCCTAGGGAGAAACTGCAAGAGAGGAGAGGGGATTGTTCTCGGTCTCTCTCCCTGTCAGCGGAGCGGTGGGATCGCCTGGAAGGGACACGTAGGAGGCCCGCGTGTGGCAAAGGGTAACATAAAACGGGCCGACCCAAAAATGGCCCGGCTAAAATAAGACAGACTACATCAAAACGCACATGATGCAGTTCTCTGTGAAGAACAATGAAGTTCAAATGGTAAAACAAAATAAAATACATGCAGTTCGTAAAAAAATTTAAAATAAAAAACAACACGCGTGTTAAGAAAACGCATCCGAAAAGAAAAAGTCTACCTTCAAATAAGTGCCACACAAAAAAGGGGGGCCCACCCCCCTACCCCTCCCGTACCACGGACTGCAGTAAGTACAAGCAAAAAACAGATGCAGTACGCAGCACTAGAAAAATGCAGTGCATTTCGTTACACGAAGCAGTACAGTATAGCAATCGAGTTCCGGATTACCTACATGAATAAATACACGGTATAGAACACAATGAAAAACTCGTAAAATTGCGGAATACATTGTAGTTTATTCAGGGGCTGCAGCAAGGACACGCAAAAAACGGTGAAGTACGCACCTGTAGACAAAATGTAGTTCTCTATTGTAGACGATGCAGTGCAGAACTCTAACCAATGCAGTTTCATTATCACGCAGGATACATATAAACGTGACAAATGCCCGTTCGCACAGAAAGTGGTGGTTAAAAAAAATACTGATAAAAAAACCACGTTCGCATACAACCACCCAATCGGAGCGGTTCCATCGCCACAAGCCCACGATCACAGACGCAACACCAACCCACGATCTGCACAACCGCATCGTCAGTGAGATCGTGCAGTTCATCCGATGCGGCCATCCCACCCCGCGTCCTCCCGTTAAATTCAGACCCCTGCCAAAGGCCTTCTCATCCCCAACAACACAAGTGTCCATTGCGCTGCCACCAAATCGCTCCATCACATCCATCTCCCACGTCATCCACACCAATGACAAGAAGCAGATGGTGATCACCCTCGCGCAGTACGAGTGCCACCTCAGCCTCCAGCGCCACAAGATTGTCGGCATTGATCTCGAGTACAACAACGAGCCTAAAGCGACGCAGAAACCCGCCCTCTGCCAACTCTCCATCGGCAAGAAAGACCCGGTGCTGCTCTTCCAACTGAGCGCCGCTGAAAGGTGCACCGTCTTCAACAACTTCCTCGCCGACCCCAGGTACACCTTTGCAAGCTTCTCCATCGACGGTGACAAAAAAAGGCTAGAGCATGTCAATCTGGAGGTCGCCAACTTCATCGACATCCAGAAGGAGTGGAGGGTGCCCGAGGCAACCAAGGAGTTGGACTCCCTTGGAGACGTCTCCGGCATGCTCATCGACGACTACTACAACAACATGAAGAAGAAGATCACCGACGACGAACACAAGCACTGGGCCACACTGCCTCTGTCCATGAGGCACATCGAGTATACGGCAAAGGACGCCTACGCAGCGTACGAGATATGGAACCGCATCACCCTCACCCAAGACGGGCTTCGCCGTGCAAAGCTGGAGAAGGAGGAGCCCCCCAAGAAGCGCGCCAGGAGCAGCTGGGGATGGGGAGACGCTACCTGGTGAAGAAGAAGATGGTGCCGGCCAAAGAGCCAACAATGTCAGCGTCGTTTTAGAATTATCATCAAATTTGCTTTATGTTCTTTGCTTATGTATCGTTAGTTTGCTTGTGATCATTTGCTTTTGCTGAACTTAGTTTGCTTGCCATGCAGAATCGCTTGTAATGATGAACTTCGATTATGTTAGATTGCTTTCTGTTGAAATTAGTTTGCCGATGATAAACTTGTCGTACAAAATGCCTGTGATAATTTGTTTTCTGTTGTTTGCTTATGTATCATTAGATTCGAGCAGTGCACAAAACGAAATAAGATGCAGTGTGCAAATAGGACGCATGCAGTGCAAGTTGTGTACCAATGCAGTACAGACTCTGTCGAATGAAGTTTACACATACCAAACAAAGCAGTGCACGCCCCTAAATTTGAAAAAAGAATACATAAGAGAAAAAACACAAAAAGAAAAATGCGATCTGTATATGTAGTGCGGAAATATATGAACGTGCAGTACAGAAACATAATCAATGCAGTACATGTATGATTTACTAAGCAGTACACTCCCCTACATTGGAAAAAAGATTACATAAGAGCAAAAACACGAAAACAAAAATGAGAACTGTGCATGTAGTACGGAATGCGTGCACATGTAGTACATAACCCTGATCAATGCAGTGCATGGATGATTTACTCAGCAGTGCATGCCCCCTACATTGGAAAAAATACATGACAAAAAATACAAAGAAAAAAATTGACCACCCAGGTGCAGCCGGCCCCAGCCAGTCTCGTAGTAGATCTACGCCCACAACAGGCGAGTCGTTCTGAGCCATGATGCTTGGGGCCAGGCACACATGGACCCACAAGTCATAGAGCATAGAGCAGCGAGCGCCGTGTATAAGCGCCCAAATAAGTAACCAGAGGAGTTCGACACGGTTGCCTCGCCAACGCTTATAAACAGGTCGGGCGCGCGTTCCACGGCGAGGTGGGACTAAACATTAGGCCGCACACAACGCACCGGGAACCAGCCGTACTCACAGGCCGACTTGGGCCCAATGCGTCTTCACTCCCCGAACACAGGCCCAACACACAAAAGAGATGCCACTGAAAATTAAAAAAAATCCCACATACCATACACAAACGCAGGCCCAACCACGCGTTCCGCAGTTCGTCTTGATATCACATTGCAGTTCGCTATGTTCAACTAAGCAGTCCTCTTGCTACTCAAATGCATTCGCGGACACTGAATCAGAACCAATCCACCACCTAACACCAAGCACAAACATTTATTACTTCCATTGCTCAATTAGTTGCATAAAAACGTATCCATTCGTGCTCCAGACTAACACAACTCCTCCCCCCGTTCCACTTTTTCTTCAAATCCTAGATCTAGGGTTCATCCCATCCCCAGCTCTTCTCTGGAATTCAACTGAACCCGCCATGGACTATAAGTGCGGGTGTTTGGCAAGGATGGTGCCGGTAGCGGACACATGCGTGTACCCAGAAGGTCTAGAGCTCACCAACACCGAGTGGCGCAGCATGCTCGGGTGCCTGATGATACCCAAAAGGGGGTTTCGGGCACCATTTCTTCATCGCCTCACAACCGCAGATCTGCAGGAAAGTTGGGTATATTTTTCCCCTCACAATTTTGGACATAATCTAGCCTGCAAATCCACATCTAAATATATAGTTCAATCAATTTGTTCAGTAGTGTCAACAAAATACAAAACATAATTTGTATTGTTGTTCAGATTTGTTAGCTATTAAGACTAGATGCTTCCACCTATTTTTCTTCAGTACCACACCAGGAATCGACACTAGTTAGATCAAAACCCCGACACAAGAACAAAAAAAAGGTTCAGTAGATCAGCGTTGCAGTTCTCTTAACATGCTGGCGAAGTACACTGTAACTGACCTTGCAGTACAAGCATGTTCTAGTATAATATATATCCTAGTAAAACTAGAGGTCAATTCCGTATATAAGTTTGTTCATACATTGCAACTACTTTAGGAAATAGCAGTCATATATATATAAGTATTTAAGTCAACATAAACAGATCATCCTAAGTATAAAGAAAAACTTTTGCTGTTTACTTATAAAATTCTTTTTCCACCCATTCCAATATGCAGAAACTGCCATCCACAATAAAATTTCCTGCTCCGAGTTCGGGGAAGGTTACTTTGGAGACACAACACAAGAATGGGTATGCAGACATGGAAGCTGACTACCACATCGACTCTGAAGACTGCATCAACATAACTACTGTTGGAAAGATTTTGTCTCCCTGAATGGCTTTGAGGTCGGAGAAGTGGCCATGGTGTTTTTCTACAAAGAAGAAGACTCCCTCAAGTTTACAATATTTGCACTCTAGGATGTCTAATATGAAGAAACCAATATTTCTAATGCTTTGCTTATGTTGTATGCTTTTAAAATTATGTCCATCAGACACTTTGAACGATGCCTATTTAAAGTATGCAACCTCAACTGCATCATGTTATCATCCTTTTTAGACAAGTTGTTGTTGGCAGTAATGCAGTTCTCTCAAACACATAGTGTGGTACTAATAATAATAATAAGTAGTAGTCCTCTGAAAAGTAACAAGGAAATGCGAATGGTCGAAACTTTGCAGTTAACATATGATGTTCAAAAACAATTCTCATAGTATGCAGTTCAAAAAAATCCTTATAATAACTATTCAACTAACACAAGCATATAATGGACCATCCATTCTAATAGCAGAATAGAACATTAACCACAATGCTAATGCAGTACGGAAGTCCATATTATGGAGTCCTCTAGAACACATAATTCAATTTAAGAAAACAGAAATCTCATAAGCTGCCATAACCACTGTAATGCAGCTACAACGAAGTACACTACTAACGAAAATGCAGTGCACTACAATGTATGCCACATCTACAACAAATAAAATTAAAGCACTAGAACTCCAGACATGTGGTAGACTAACAGAGGTGTCAATTTCACTCGCACTTCCATTACTCGCCTAAAAATTGTCCAACCACTAAACTATCGAAAACTACCCCCGCAAAAAATTACATGGAAGTCACGGCAACTGGACGAACAGCATCAGCTTTCTGCCCACTCCTGGCAAGGAATGGGGGTACTGACGGGACATGTACCTAGCTGCGACACCGTGTCGACAGCAGGCAAGCGCCGATGGATCTACTCTGGCTGTGCTGCGCGCCGCGCCTCTCGCTCTGCAGCGCTCCAACGGTCTTGCCATGCGGCGAGCCGCAGCCTATCGGCGCGGACGCGCCTAGCTTGCTCTGTGGCGCGCCATCGATCATGTTGTGCAGCGAGCTGCAGCCTATCGGCGCTGACATGCCTATCTTGGTCTGTGACGCTCATGCGCCATGCGCCAAAGGTCTACTCAACCCTGGCGATGACGCGCATCACGGCGTCGTCCATCGCGTTGCCGGGGAGCGCCTCGGCCTCGACGGGCCGTGGCGCCTGCTCGTTTTCCTCGTCGACGAGGTTGATGGCAGAGGCGGCGCTTTGGTGGGTTGGCATGCTTGGAAAAGGTGGATGTGCTACAGGCTGCGCTTGTCGCCTCCGTGCGGCGCGCGCCGCCTATGCGCAATATAGTAGGGTGGCGGGAAACAGGTGAGGAAATGGCAGGAAATGGTGGCGTGTTCTTAAAACGCCATCAATTAATGGAAACTTAGCATAGAAGGAACATCGAGCTAGCACAAGAAGTAGATGATGATCAGATGAACACGGACCACACTAGGGAACCCGTCGGTGATGAATTCATCGATCCCAAACGGTTGAATACTAGCAAGCGTTTGCCCACAACACACACGGCCTATTCCATCACAAACAGGTCGGATGGATTAACTGTATGCCACGTATCGCACATTGTCAAAAAGTAATGCGGTAGACCTTCTTTAACATGTGTTAAAAAATAAAAACAAGGACCTCGAGGTTAAATTAGCTGAGGGAATGGGTCATTTCGGTCATTTGACCGAAATGACCCATCCTATCAGTTAATTTAACATCAACACAACTTCCCATCCAGTCACCCATCTGATGGCTGCTCCAGCCTGAGCACACTTAACTTGATAGTTTTCTTACATGAGCTACTGGTGGAACAGCTAGTCCTTGCTGATAGGAATGCCTCTTCGCATCCTTATGGCGTATCCGGATGACCGCCCGTCCCACAATGGCCAATAGATGTTGTGTAGATAGAGCATATCACATACGTCTTATTAGAAGCAATCATCTATGTTATTATCGGTCTTCGCACACATTTCTGATTACAGACCTGTTTGCCGCGTATCACACACATCTTGTTATATTGAACCGTTTTTGTTCTCTTGCCTAATCACAAATAGTTCATCCGAGTGAATCATATGGTATACATCGCACACACCTTGATCGGGCCGACCGTTTCTTTTGTGTTCCCTAATCACAAACAATTCATCCGAGTGAACCGTATGCTATACATCGCACACACCTTCATCTGGCTGCCCGTTTCTTTTCTTCCTCCTCATTGCAAACAGTTAATTAAGCTGAACCGTATGCCATGCATTGCACAAGCAACTAAAATCTGAACCGTGTTTGATGCATCCTCCATCGCAAACGTTTTGCACCTTTTTTTACGGTTATTTTACACCACCGTTTGCGATTATGGCATCGCACACAATTTCGTCGAAGGGTCTCTGATAGTAGTGTCGCGTTAGCAGCATCCTGCAGTAGTGATGGCTCGCTCTCATGTATTGCGTGAAAGTTGAAAAAGTTCGAGAACACCAAAAGTATGAAACTATTGGTTGGCTTGTCATCGGGGTTGTGCATGATAAAATGCTTTGTGTGATGAAGATGGAGCATAGCCAGACTATATGACTTTCTAGGGATAACTTTCTTTTGCCATGTTATTTTGAGAAGACACGATTGCTTTATTAGTATGCTTGACGTATTATTGTTTTTATGTCATTATTAAACTTTTGGTTTGAATCTTATGGATCTGAATATTCATGCCACAATAAAGAATATTTCATGGATAAATATTTTAGGTAGCATTCCACATAAAAAAATCTGTTATTATCAATTACCTACTCGAGGATGAGTAGGAATTAAGCTTGGGGATGCTTGATACATCTCCAACGTATCTATAAATTTTTATTGTTCCATGCTATTACATTATCTGTTTTGGATGTTTTATATGCAATAATAGAATATTTTATATTATTTTTGGGACTAACCAATTAACCTAGAGCCCAGTGCCAGTTTTAGTTTTTTCCATGTTTTTGAGTTTTACATAAAAGGAATATCAAACAGAGTCCAAACAGAATACAACTTTACGATGATTTTTCTTGGACCAGAAGATATCCACGGAGCTTGGAGAGGGGGTCAGAAGATGCCCAAGGAGGCCCCAAGCCTGCTAGGCGTTCCCCAGGGGGGCTCCCTAAGGGCTTGTGGGCCCCTCGGGAGTCCTCCAACCCTAATTCTTGCGCTATAAATTTTCAAATATTCCCAAACCAACATAAGCGTCCACCAAAATATTTTTCCACCGCCGCAAACCTCTGTTCCGGTGAGATCCCATCTTGGGGCCTTTTCCGTCACCCTGCGGTGGGGATTCGATCACGGAGGGCATCTACATCAACCTTGTTGCCCTTCCGATGAAGCTTGAGTAGTTTACCACAAACCTACGGGTCCATAGCTAGTAGCGAGATGGCTTCTTCTCTCTCTTTGATGTAATATTCTTTTGCGGTGTGTTTGTCGAGATCTGATGAATTGTGGATTTATGATCAGATTATCTATGAATATAATTTGAGTCTTTTCTAAACTATTTTATGCATGACTAAATAGCTTTGTATTTATCTTTGAATTATTGGTTTAGTTTGGCCAACTAGATTGGTTCTTCTTGCAATGGGAGAGGTGCTTAGTTTTGGGTTCAATGTTGCGGTATCCTCACCCAGTGACAAAGTAGGGGTAGTGAGGCATGTATTGTATTGTTGCCATCAAGGATAAAAAGATGGGGTTTTCATCATATTGTTTGAGTTTATCCCTCTACATCATGTCATCTTACTTAAGGTGTTACTCCCTTCTTATGAACTTAATACTCTAGATGCATGCTGGATAGCGATCGATGTGTGGAGTAATAGTAGTAGATGTAGGCAGGAGTCAGTCTACTTGACACAGACGTGATCCCTATATTCATAATCATTGCCTTGGATATCGTCATAACTTTGCGCTTTTCTATCAATTGCTCGATAGTAATTTGTTTACCCACCGTATGTTTTCTTTCAAGAGAGAAGCCTCTAGTGAAACCTATGGCCCTTGGGTCTATTTTCCATCATATATTTTCAAATCTATAAACCAAACCCAAAAGTACCTTGCTACAATTTATTTATATTTACTTTAGTTTGCTCTTTTATTTATCTTTTATGATCTCACTCTTGTTCGTGACTGTGAAGGGATTGACAACCCCTTTTTTGCGTTGAGTGCAAGTGTTTGTTAGTTTGTGCAGGTGCATTGATTGGAGACTTGCTTGTGCCTCCTACTGGATTGATACCTTGGTTCTTAACTGAGGGAAATACTCATCTCTACTTTGCTGCATCACCCTTTCCTCTTCAAGGGAAAAATCAATGCAAGCTCATGAAGTAGCAGAGTTCCCTATTACGGTGGGTGGTCGGGGCCGAGGGATGTATTGTGGTTTGCGCGTTTGTCTCATACACGTGTGTGTGCGAAGTGCTCGCTAACTAAACCCGAGCAAGGCATTCGCTTACTAAACCCGAGCGATCGATCCCACTACATACTGAAGCCGGTCGATTCCTTCGCTGCTAACTGAACCCGATCAATTCCTTCACTGCTAATTGCACCCAAGCGATTCCTTTGATGCTAACGAAACCTGATCGATCCCTGCGCTTCTTACTGAAGCTGATCGAGTCCCCGTGCGAGACATAGCTAGCCGGTTGGGTTGGCTCTAGATGGCCAATGCCCATTATTGTCGCACACGCGTTACGTAGAACGGGTCAAGGCATGGTGAGTCGACCTAGTTGGTTAGTTGGCTGTGGATGAACAGTTATCAGTGGGTGTTGGATGAAAAGGACCTCGACCGTGTAGGCGGTTGCCGCTAGATGAATAGGACCCTGACGTGGTCGCCACACTCCCGAGCTGGATGGGTGTCGATGAACAGGACCCCATGGAGGCTGGATGAACCGTAGCCATTGGACGCTCGATGGATAGTAGACCGTGGATAAATAGTAGCTGGTGGAGGCTGGAGGAAGTCAAGTGGATGTAGTAGCTGGTGGAGGCTGGAGGAAGTCGACGGTGGATGAACAGTAGCCCGTGCATTCCCATTTTCTAGTATGCCACACCCCTCCCGTTGAACAGGACATTGTTTTGACTTCAGGAGCTCGAAGAGAAGTTTGTTTCCTCCGTTCTGCGGTACGCCAGACCCCGCTCGTTCAATAGGACCCCGTTTCGACCATAGGCGGTTGAACAGAAGTCTAGTTCCTCCGTTTTGTGGTACGCAAGACCCCGTGTCAATGCACAGGACCTTGTTCGACCGTAGGTGGTCGAGGAGAATTCTGTTTCCTTGGTTTTGCAGTATGCGGGACCCTAAGTCGATGAACAGGACCCTGTTTTAGCTGTTCCATCCAAGCCGGCTGGCTCCCGATGAACATGACACATTCCAACCTAGTCAGACACGACGCTGTTTCCTTCGTTCCGACCCAGCCGGTTGGCGGCAGATGAACATGACATTGTTTTTGTACGTACGTGGCTGTATTTACTTTTTTGCAGCGTCGTTGTACGTATGTGTGCACGATTTAGACAGAACTGCCTGAACTGCTATGTCGGGGGATCTACTACGACATGTGCCACTAGTTATTCAGCCATGGTTCATCCTTGTAGCGAGACCGATCGACTAGTATGGATGTACACGTTCGCGACTAGACAGACAACCCTACGTATGGTTCGACCGGGCGGGTCCCAGCTGTCAAGGAGGATAAGGAGGCACTTGCTTGCATGCGAAGATATAGCTGGTGGATCCCAGCTGTCAGGGGGAGGAATCATTTTTTGCCAGTAATAAGGAGGCATTTCCTTGCGTGCGAAGATGTAGCTGGTGGGTCCCAGCTGTCAGCCTTTCCATGTACAGTCCTCTTCCGATGGCTATCATTTGTTGACCGCGTTGATGATGCCGTACTGAGAGCACCAAGGCGATGGACGATGGTGAGGCCTAGGAAGGGAACAAACAGGAGCGGGGGAAGACGCGACAGTAGTTCCCCATGCAGAGGGGAGTATAAGGGTTTACTGGTTCCGCTGCGGTGTGAGGCTGCCCTCGCCAGAGAATAATAGGAAGTGTGGGTGAGTAGAGGGATGGCATGGCTAGCGTTGGAGCACAGTTGGCCATGGGAGGTAGGAGCAGGTAGTCCCATCGGTGCTAGTTTGGGCGGCCAGAACAAGAAGATGAGAGATTGAAGAAGCAGCGCGGCTGTTGGATTAACATCCAACGGTCACTGTTGCTAGAGTCGTTTAATGACTAAGTTGACAACGCCCTGCGTACGTGTCAACTTAGTAGGCCCACAAGTCATCCTCTAAATCTGATGGGTCCCAGCTACCAGCGTGCACGTAATAAGGAGGCACTTCCTTCCGTGCGAAGATTTAGCTGGTGGGTCCCACCTGTCATGGGGAGAATTTTTTTCCACATATTGAGAAGGAACTTCCTTGCGTGCAAAGATTGTAGCTGGTGGGTCCAACCTGTCAGGGGGAGAAATCTTTTATTCCTATGTAGTAAGGAGGCACTAGCTTGCATGCGAAGATGTAGCTGGTGGTTCCCAGCTGTCAGCCTCTCCACGTACTCCACATTGGCTCTCATTGTTGACCATGAATTGTTGAGTGCACCATGGCAGTGGATGACGGCAAGGCCTAGGATGCGAACATTCTGGAATCATGGAAGAATGGGCACTGGAGTGCCTAGCGGAGGGTACTGTCGGTGTCAAAACCGACGGATCTCGGGTAGGGGTTCCCGAGCTATGGATCATGGATCAATGGGGAAAAAGGGACGAAGGACACGATGTTTACCTAGGTTCAGGCCCTCTCGAAGAGGTAAAACCCTACGTCCTGCTTGGTTAGTAGGATGATGGTTGTTGTTCTCACCCCTATAGACTAAAACCCTCTGGTTTATATAGACACCAGGGGTATTAGGGTTCGAAGTGACAACAGAACAGAGTTCAAGAACACTAATGCATGCATACCTTTCTTGACGAAGAAGGGATTTCTCATGAGTTCTCGGCTACGTACACACATCAAGAAAATGGAGTTGTTGAGAGGAAGAACCGGACACTTATTGAGATGGTGAGATAGATGCTTGATGAATACAAGACACCAAGACACTTTTGGGCGGAAGCGGTTGAGACAGCTTGTCATGCTACAAACTGACTATATCTTCACAAGCTTCTCGGCAAGATGGCATACGAGCTTCTCACCGGTAACAAACCCCAAGTTGGATACTTTCGAGTATTTGGCTCAAAGTGTTACATTCTCGATAACCATCGTCGCTCGAAATTTGCTCCTAAGTCTCATGAAGGTTTCCTACTGGTTATGGCTCAAACTCTCACACTTACCGTGTCTACAACAATTTCACTCGAAAGGTTGAAGAGACGGTAGATGTGAAGTTTGATGAATTTAACGGCTCGCAAGTAGAGCAATTGCCAATTGATGTAGGAGATAAAGACCTTCGGAAGCAATTCAAGATTTTTCCATTGCGAAGATTCGTCCAAAGGAGGTAAAGGAGAGTACCTCGTCCGTTCAAGTGGAAGCCTCAACTTCACACCAAGGTGAACCACAAGTTGATTTGGAGGCATCCACAAGTGGAACACGTCAAGACGGAGTAAGTGACGAAGTACAACCAGATGAACCACATCAACCTCCCTCTCCACCTCCACAAGAGGACAACAACACCAACAACAATGATGAAGGACAATAAGAAGAAGAGGAAGATAATGAAGAGGATGTTCCACCCCCAACCCAAACAAAAGCTCTCATGAGTTAGAGCAAGAGTCACAAGAAACCACCCCGTCGAACAAATCTTTCATGATATTCAAACTGGGATAATTACTCGCTTTAAAACTTGTTTAGCTAATTTTTGTGAACACTACTCATTCATTTCTAGTATTGAACCTATGAAGGTTGAAGAAGCTCTTGAGGATCCGGATTGGGTGAACGCTATGCATGAAGAGCTACACAACTTCGAGAGGAATCAAGTGTGGACATTGGTTGAGAAGCCGGACAACAACCATAATGTCATTGGAACCAAATGGGTGTTTTGGAATAAGCAAGATGAGGATGGACAAGTTGTATGCAACAAGGCTCATCTCGTCGCCCAAGGCTACACTCAAGTCGAAGGTATGGACTATGGTGAGACATATGCCCCCGTTGCTAGACTTGAGTCCATACAGATCTTACTTGCTTATGCCAATCACCATGATATCACTTTATACCAAATGAACATTAAAAGTGCTTTTCTAAATGGAGAAATTGAGGAGGAAGTCTATGTTAAACAACCTCCCTACTTTGTCAATCCTAAGAAACTTAATCATCTCTACAAACTCCACAAAGCTCTTTATGGCCTTAAACAAGCTCCTAGAGCATGGTATAAATGCTTGACCAAGTTCCTCATTGAAAAAGGCTTTGAAATTAGGAAGATTGATTCTACACTTTTTAGTAAAAGGGTTAATGGTGAATTATTTATGTGCCAAATTTTTGTGGCTGATATCATATTTGGTTCTACTAACCCTCAATTTAGTGGAAAGTTTGGAAGGCTAATGCCGGAGAAGTTTGAGACGTCTATGATGAGTGAACTCAAAATTTTCCTTGGTTTGCAAATCAAGCAGACTAAGGAAGGTACCTTTGTTTCTCAAACAAAGTATACCAAGAATCTTTTCAAGAAGTTCAACATGCAAGAAAGCAAAGGTATGAAAACACCCATGCCTACTAGTGGACATCTTGATTTGACTAAGGATGGCAAACCAGTTGACCAAAAGGTTTACCGCTCTATGATCGGTTCATTGTTATATCTGTGTGCCTCCCGTCCTGATATTATACTAAGTATGTGCATGTGTGCACGATATCAAGTGGACCCTAAAGAATGTCATCTTAAGGTTGTGAAAAGGATAGTGAGATACTTAATTCATACACCAAACTTTGGCATTTGGTATCCTAAGAGGTCATCTTTTGATCTTGTAGGCTACTTGGATTCTGACTATGCCGGTGACAAGGTTGATGGAAAGTCCACTTCGGGTACTTCTCAATTCCTTGGTAGATCCCTTGTGTCTTGGTCCTCCAAGAAACAAAACTCTGTATCCTTATCCACCTCCGAAGCGGAATACATTGTCGCCGGATCATGTTGTGCTCAATTACTTTGGATGACCCAAACCCTTAAGGATTATGGGATACATGTGAAACATGTTCCATTTCTTTGTGACAATGAAAATGATATTAAGATTGCTCACAATCCTGTGCAACATTCTCGAACTAAGCATATCAAAGTTCGTCATCATTTCATTTGAGATCATGTTGCTAAAGGAGACATCAATCTTAAGCATGTTCTTATCGATAAGCAATTGGCGGATATATTCACCAAACCACTTGATGAGAAAGTATTTTTCTATTTGAGAGGTGAATTGAACATCATTTGATGCCTCAAACTTGGAGTAGAAACTCCATTTGGATACATGAAAGGCATGAGCCCATTTTATGACTAATCCTTGATACATCTCTTATGATGATGATCATATGTCTTGGATCTATACTTGTACTCTTGCATGTTATCTGAACCTTGTAGGTACTTGGATGAAACCAAATCTATGAGATTGCAAATCACTCACATTTGGAGCAATCTCTACATCACCAAGGTCCTATGATATGGTTGTTGAATACAAGGAAGCATGAACTCATTCAACATATCCTTTGACAATTTCAATAATCCATTGGTATCAAGTTTCATGATTGTCATTTTGGATACACAAGTGCTCTTCCTTGCAAGTCTAACCCATGTAGGAAGATGAAGTCAAACTCCAAGTGGTGCTCCCAACTTTTGATGACCTACATCAACCTTGAGCATCCAACACAAGTTCGACTACATGATCAAGATCAACACCACAACCCAAGGTGTGTTATTCCATCTTAGAGAAGCTTTGCCACAATTCATGAGTCAAAGCAACTCAACAAGATGTGAACACATCCAAATGCTTAAACGAAAAATGGTAACCCCATTTTGAGCTTAAACGATGAGTATGACCGACGATCAAGTGTTATCACTTGACTCCTCAGTCAATATACTCTAACATAGGTGACTTTATCGCTGACCCCTTCTAGATGAAGTTCCATAGTGTTCCCTTGCTCCTTTACTTTGTGTTCTTGCATATGCTTCTTGCTACTTTGTTTCCCTCTAAAACAAAAAAACTTCATTTAGATCTCTTTTTTTCAGTGACCCTGTTGTTAATTCATTGCAAATCCTTGTGAGATTTCATTTGCTAAGTGAGCTGAGTTGAAAAAAAAATCTTTACTCTAGTTTGAACTCGGTCCCTCCGATCCAAACCCATCGGCTCGACCAAAACACAAGGTCTCCTTGTGAACAGTTCATCGGTAAAACCAACATGGACTGATTCGGTCTCACCGATCTGGACTTTCTGTGACTCTGTCATTTCGGCGTCACCGAAGGAAAACAAACGGCATCACCGATTTCAACTCTGAGAAAATGTTCTGCCATTTCTTCTTGCCCATTTACTTTAGCTCTACTTAATGAATATATCCTCTATCAGCATCTCAGACTACCTGCTGCTTTGCAGTGACTCTGATGCTCTAGAAGTGCCCTTCTTGGAAATTGATGTCAAAGGGGGAGAGAGAGACCATCAAAGCTTATCATATGAGCCCATAAGCTCTTCTACAGATGCTTGTTGACGAAAGAGGAGAGAAGTCACATGTCTTTAATTAAGAGGGGAAAGACATGTCAATATGTTTGATCTTAGCTATTGCTAATATTCTTGTTGCTCTAAGTTTGGCTAATAATTACCATTTCTTGCTCTGATTTTCTCTCACCCTACCTTCTCCCATTATCCAATATTAGATTCAGGGGGAGAAAGAGTCCTTGTCTAGGGGAGAAAAATCTTTGGAATTCATTGCATATCTTTAGATCTTTGGGGACATGTCAATATCTAAATGAAGTACTCAGTACTCACCCATTACATGTCATCCCAGTCTTGGTACTCTTATGGTCTCCTGAAAGTGCTTTACTTAAAGTGTTCTTGTGTTATTTAACCCTGTTTTCCCAAGTCCACTCCTTCCAAAGCCCGCTCAAGACCATAAGGTAAGTGTATGCAACACACTCATGTGCATGATGATCTCTTATTGATGTACATATTGTTTGCAAGAAGGATTCATAAACATGGAGGTAGGTACATTTCCTAACCACATCATTTACTCTGATGCATATAGCCAAGATACATGTAACTCATTGCTTGATCTGTCATACTTATGCATTCACACATGTTCTTATATTCTAACTTCACATGTTTGCATACATATAGGGTGACTTATGCATGTTACATGTCCTTCCAAAGCTTTACCTATTACCCTACATATCTTTAATCTAAAGCTTTGATGCATGTTGTCATCATTTACCAAAAAGGGGAGATTGAAAGCACAAGTGCTCCCTGGGTGATTTTGGTAATTAATGTCAACATATCTCTTGTTGAACTAATATCCATTCAAGTTTGATATTTCACATAGTTCAATGAATGGCATGGCATGGACTAGAGATGTGGACCCCTCAAAATGCTAAGGACACATATTGGCAAAAGCTCAAGACTCTTCATTTCTATTTTAGTGATCCAAGATCACATTGAGTCCATAGGAAAGAAAATACTATTAAAAGGGGATCATGTTTTGCTTAATGGTCTACTTGCTCAAAATGCTTAGTGATATTGCTCCAAAGCCCTCAACCACTTTCTCATTTCCAAGTATGTCCAAAACCCAAAGTCAAACTCGGCCCCACCGAAATGTTCTATCCCGCGCCACCGAGTTCATTTGACCTAGCCACTGCCAGAAACCCTAACACCTCGGCCACACCGATATGGATCTCGGTCTCACCGAGATGGCCCTGCAAACTCTTTGTTTCCCTTCTGTAACATTCTGGTCTCACCGAAATGAGTGATCGGTCAAATTGAGTTTGCTAAACCAACTCTTTGTTAGCTCCTTGCTGAAATCAGTCTCAGTGAGTTCAAGCAATCGGCTTCATCGAGATGAGGTTTTGCCCTAACCCTAGCACATCGGTCCCACCGAGTTGTCCTAGCCGGTCCCACCAAGATTCCTAACGTTCACATTTTGAACTGAATCGGCCTCATCGAGTTCTTCTATTTGGTTTGGCCGAGTTGGGTCAAATGTGTGTAACGGTTGGATTTTGTGTGTAGGCAATATATACCCTTCCACCCCCTTCTCCGCATGTGAGAGAGCCATCACAACGTGCCTACACTTCTAGCCTACATTTTCTAAGAGAGAACCACCTACTCATGTGTTGAGATCAAGATATTCCAATCCAGCCAGAAGAATCTTGATTTCTAGCCTTCCCCAAGTTGCTTTCCACTCAAATAATCTTTCCACCATATCCAAATCAGTGAGAGAGAGATTTGGGTGTTGGGGAGACTATCATTTGAAGCACAAGAGCAAGGAGTTCATCATCAACACAACATCTATTACCTTTTGGAGAGTGGTGTCTCCTAGATTGGTTAGGTGTCGCTTGGGAGCCTCCGGCAAGATTGTGGAGTTGAACGAAGAAGTTTGTAAGGGCAAGGAGATCTCCTACTTCGTGAAGATCTACCTGAGTGAGGCAAGTCCTTCGTGGGCGATGGCCATGGTGGGATAGACAAGGTTGCTTCTTCGTGGACTCTTTGTGGGTGGAGCCCTCCATGGACTCGTGCAACTTTTACCCTTCGTGGGTTCAAGTCTCCATCAACGTGGATGTACGATAGCACCACCTATCGGAACCATGCCAAAAATTTCCGTGTCTACATTGCATTTGCACACCCCCAATCCCATCCCTTTACCTTCTTGCAATTAGCATACTTTACTCTTTCCGCTGCTCATACTCCCGTCATGCTTGCTTGAAATGTATTGTGAATGTTTAAACTTGTTCTAAAACTCCACCTCAACTAGAACAAATAAAAAATTGCCACTTTTACTTGTTGAGGGTCTAATCACCCCACTCTAGACCCCTCTTCTCGATCCTTTCAGATGAACAGCCTCGCGAGGGCTATGGTGGTGAGGGTGGAAAAGGATCTCCTCTGGGTCCAACCCTCTAACCTATATTTATAGTGGCCTTGGTCCTCTTCCCTCAAAGTTTAGGTGGAAAGGGATCCCACAATGGCAAATTTGAAATAGGACAAGAAGTACATCTAATCCTGGCGAAATGTGGTCTTCGCCTACAAAGCTTCTGGTCGTGACGCAGCAGTGGGCTTGGTGGTGACATTTGCCTTGTCGAGCTCGTGGTCTTGGTCTTGTAGCACCGGAATGGAAACCTTTGGGGGATTCCTTGGGAACCCGCGCTCATCCTTGCTCCCTTAGCACCAAAAGGGAAACTGCCCCCTCTACGCCGGCTGGCGCGCCTGCCCATGGCTCAAGTCATCGCAACCTCGTGAGGCTGGGTACTTGCATAGAAATCTCCGCTCCTCGGGAGGTCGCCTGGGGAGGTCGCTCCCTTCGGAGGTCTTGGTGCCGTCCTCCTTGCGAGGCCAGGGCCCTCACGAGGTTCTTGTCTTGCCAGTCTTGTAGATGGGCCATACTAGGCCGTTGAGGGAAGCCATGGGCCGCAGGCAGGCAAGTCTGGGTACCCTCATTCCCAGAACACCGATAGTTGTTGCTTGTACGAGCCAACCATCTATATTCCCCGCGCAAAAGCGGGTCATGAGAGAGGTGCATGCCGACATTGTTCTCGGCTTATCTTGGTCGAGCTGGCGAGCGAGCCATTCGTCCCGGATATTATGTTTGAATGCGGCTATAGCTTGAGTGTCCGGACAGTCGACGATCTGTTTGTTTTTGGTCAAAACCCAATTCCAAAATTGTCGGGCTGACTTACCGGGCTACTGGACCACATGGCTCAGGTCATCGGCATCCGGACGCAGAACATAAGTTCCTTGAAAGTTAGCTTGGAAAGCATCCTCGAGCTCTTCTCAACTCCCTATGGAGTTTTTGTTGGGGATCGTAGCAGAATTTTAAAATTTTCTACGCATCACCAAGATCCATCTATGGAGTATACTAGCAATGAGGGGAAAGGAGTGCATCTACATACCCTTGTAGATCGCGAGCGGAAGCGTTCCAATGAACGTGGTTGATGGAGTCGTGCTCGCCGTGATCCAAATCACCGATGACCGAGTGCCGAACGGACGGCACCTCCGCGTTCAACACACGTACGGAGCAGCGACGTCTCCTCCTTCTTGATCCAGCAAGGGGGAAGGAGAGGTTGATGGAGATCCAGCAGCACGACAGCGTGGTGGTGGGTGTAGCGGGATCTCGGCAGGGCTTCGCCGAGCTTCTGCGAGAGGGAGAGGTGTTGCAGGGGAGGAGGGAGGCGCCAAAGGCTGTAGTATTGCTGCCCTCCCTCCCCCCTTTATATAGGCCCCCTGGGAGGGGGGCGCCGGCCTGGAACCCATCTATGGGGGGGCGGCGGCCAAGGGGGGGAACTTCCCCCCAAGTCAAGTGGGGCGCCCCCCACCCTAGGGTTTCCAACCCTAGGCGCAGGGGGGAGGCCCATGGGGGGCGCGCCAGCCCACTAAGGGTTGGTTCCCTTCCCACTTCAGCCCAAGGGGCCCTCCGGGATAGGTGGCCCCACCCGATGGTCCCGGTACAATACCGGTGACCCCCGAAACTTTCCCGGTGGCTGAAACTTGACTTCCTATATATAATTCTTCACCTCCGGACCTTTCCGGAACTCCTCGTGACGTCCGGGATCTCATCCAGGACTCCGAACAACTTTCGGGTTTCCGCATACTCATATCTCTACAACCCTAGCATCACCGTACCTTAAGTGTGTAGACCCTACGGGTTCTGGAGACATGCAGACATGACCGAGACGCCTCTCCGGTCAATAACCAACATCGGGATCTGGATACCCATGTTGGCTCCCACATGTTCCACGATGATCTCATCGGATGAACCACGATGTCGAGGATTCAATCAATCCCGTATACAATTCCCTTTGTCAATCGGTATGTTACTTGCCCGAGATTCGATCGTCGGTATCCCAATACCTTGTTCAATCTCGTTACCGGCAAGTCTCTTTACTCGTACCGTAATGCATGATCCCGTGGCTAACTCCTTAGTCACATTGAGCTCATTATGATGATGCATTACCGAGTGGGCCCAGAGATACCTCTCCGTCATACGGAGTGACAAATCCCAGTCTCGATCCGTGCCAACCCAACAGACACTTTCGGAGATACCCGTAGTGTACCTTTATAGTCACCCAGTTACGTTGTGACGTTTGGCACACCCAAAGTACTCCTACGGTATCCGGGAGTTGCACGATCTCATGGTCTAAGGAGAAGATACTTGACATTGGAAAAGCTCTAGCAAACGAACTACACGATCTTTGAGCTATGCTTAGGATTGGGTCTTGTCCATCACATCATTCTCCTAATGATGTGATCCCGTTATCAATGACATCCAATGTCCATAGTCAGGAAACCATGACTATCTGTTGATCAACGAGCTAGTCAACTAGAGGCTTACTAGGGACACGTTGTGGTCTATGTATTCACACATGTATTACGATTTCCGGATAACACAATTATAGCATGAACAATAGACAATTACCATGAACAAAGAAATATAATAATAACCATTTATTATTGCCTCTAGGGCATATTTCCAACAGTCTCCCACTTGCACTAGAGTCAATAATCTAGTTACATTGTGATGAATCGAACACCCATTGCGTCCTGGTGTTGATCATGTTTTGCTCTAGGGAGAGGTTTAGTCAACGGATCTGCTACATTCAGGTCCGTATGTACTTTACAAATATCTATGTCTCCATTTTGAACACTTTCACGAATGGAGTTGAAGCGACGCTTGATATGCCTGGTCTTCCTGTGAAACCTGGGCTCCTTCGCAAGGGCAATAGCTCCAGTGTTGTCACAGAAGAGAGTCATCGGGCCCGACGCATTGGGAATCACCCCTAGGTCGGTAATGAACTCCTTCATCCAGACTGCTTCCTGTGCTGCCTCCGAGGCTGCCATGTACTCCGCTTCACATGTAGATCCCGCCACGACGCTTTGCTTGCAACTGCACCAGCTTACTGCTCCTCCATTCAAAATATACACGTATCCGGTTTGTGACTTCGAGTCATCCAGATCTGTGTCGAAGCTAGCGTCGACGTAACCCTTTACGACGAGCTCTTCGTCACCTCCATAAACGAGAAACATATCCTTAGTCCTCTTCAGGTACTTCAGGATATTCTTGACCGCTGTCCAGTGTTCCATGCCGGGATTACTTTGGTACCTTCCTACCAAACTTACGGCAAGGTTTACATCAGGTCTGGTACACAGCATGGCATACAT
Source organism: Triticum aestivum (assembly GCF_018294505.1). Taxonomy (NCBI): domain Eukaryota; kingdom Viridiplantae; phylum Streptophyta; class Magnoliopsida; order Poales; family Poaceae; genus Triticum; species Triticum aestivum. Next base: position 343,695,736 of record NC_057814.1, read on the forward strand.
AATAGACCCTATGGCCGAGGCATAGGGGATGACACTCATCTTTTCTCTATCTTCTGCCGTGGTCGGGCATTGAGCCGTGCTCAATTGCACACCTTGCAATACAGGCAAGAACCCCTTCTTGGACTGATCCATATTGAACTTCTTCAATATCTTGTCAAGGTACGTACTCTGTGAAAGACCAATGAGGCGTCTTGATCTATCTCTATAGATCTTGATGCCTAATATATAAGCAGCTTCTCCAAGGTCCTTCATTGAAAAACACTTATTCAAATAGGCCTTTATACTTTCCAAGAATTCTATATCATTTCCCATCAATAGTATGTCATCCACATATAATAAGAGAAATGCTACAGAGCTCCCACTCACTTTCTTGTAAACACAGGCTTCTCCATAAGTCTGTGTAAACCCAAACGCTTTGATCATCTCATCAAAGCGAATGTTCCAACTCCGAGATGCTTGCACCAGCCCATAGATTGAGCGCTGGAGCTTGCATACTTTGTTAGCATTCTTAGGATCGACAAAACCTTCCGGCTGCATCATATACAATTCTTCCTTAAGGAAGCCGTTAAGGAATGCCGTTTTGACGTCCATCTGCCATATCTCATAATCATAGTATGCGGCAATTGCTAACATGATTCGGACGGACTTCAGCTTCGCTACGGGTGAGAAAGTCTCATCGTAGTCAACCCCTTGAACTTGTCGATAACCCTTAGCGACAAGTCGAGCCTTATAGATGGTCACATTACCATCCGCGTCTGTCTTCTTCTTAAAGATCCATTTATTTTCTATGGCTCGCCGATCATCGGGCAAGTCAGTCAAAGTCCATACTTCGTTTTCATACATGGATCCTATCTCGGATTTCATGGCTTCTAGCCATTTGTCGGAATCCGGGCCCGCCATCGCTTCTTCATAGTTCGAAGGTTCACCGTTGTCTAACAACATGATTTCCAGGACAGGGTTGCCGTACCACTCTGGTGCGGAACGTGTCCTTGTGGACCTACGAAGTTCAGCAGTAACTTGATCCGAAGCTTCATGATCATCATCATTAACTTCCTCCCCAGTCGGTGTAGGCACCACAGGAACATCTTCCCGCGCTGCGCTACTTTCCGGTTCGGAAGGGGTGACTATCACCTCATCAAGTTCCACTTTCCTCCCACTCAATTCTTTCGAGAGAAACTCTTTCTCCAGAAAGGACCCGTTCTTGGCAACGAAGATCTTGCCTTCGGATCTGAGGTAGAAGGTATACCCAATAGTTTCCTTAGGGTATCCTATGAAGACGCATTTTTCCGACTTGGGTTCGAGCTTTTCAGGTTGAAGTTTCTTGACATAAGCATCGCATCCCCAAACTTTTAGAAACGACAGCTTAGGTTTCTTCCCAAACCATAATTCATACGGTGTCGTCTCAACGGATTTCGACGGAGCCCTATTTAAAGTGAATGCGGCAGTCTCTAAAGCATAGCCCCAAAATGAGAGCGGTAAATCGGTAAGAGACATCATAGATCGCACCATATCCAATAGAGTGCGATTACGACGTTCGGACACACCGTTTCGCTGAGGTGTTCCAGGCGGCGTGAGTTGTGAAACGATTCCACATTTCCTTAAGTGCGCACCAAATTCGTGACTTAAATATTCTCCACCACGATCTGATCGTAAGAATTTTATTTTCCTGTCACGTTGATTCTCAACCTCACTCTGAAATTCCTTGAACTTTTCAAAGGTTTCAGACTTGTGTTTCATTAGGTAGACATACCCATATCTACTTAAGTCATCAGTGAGAGTGAGAACATAACGATATCCTCCGCGAGCCTCAACACTCATTGGACCGCACACATCGGTATGTATGATTTCCAATAAGTTGGTTGCTCGCTCCATTGTTCCGGAGAACGGAGTCTTGGTCATCTTACCCATGAGGCATGGTTCGCACGTGTCAAATGATTCGTAATCAAGAGACTCCAAAAGTCCATCTGCATGGAGCTTCTTCATGCGCTTGACACCAATGTGACCAAGGCGGCAGTGCCACAAGTATGTGGGACTATCGTTATCAACTTTACATCTTTTGGTATTCACACTATGAATATGTGTAACATCACGTTCGAGATTCATCAAGAATAAACCATTGACCAGCGGGGCATGACCATAAAACATATCTCTCATATAAATAGAACAACCATTATTCTCGGATTTAAATGAGTAGCCATCTCGAATTAAACGAGATCCAGATACAATGTTCATGCTCAAAGCTGGCACTAAATAACAATTATTGAGGTTTAAAACTAATCCCGTAGGTAGATGCAGAGGTAGCGTGCCGACGGCGATCACATCGACCTTGGAACCATTCCCGACGCGCATCGTCACCTCGTCCTTTGCCAGTCTCCGTTTATTCCGCAGTTCCTGTTTTGAGTTACAAATATGAGCAACCGCACCGGTATCAAATACCCAGGAGCTACTACGAGTACTGGTAAGGTACACATCAATTACATGTATATCACATATACCTTTGGTGTTGCCGGCCTTCTTGTCCGCTAAGTATTTGGGGCAGTTCCGCTTCCAGTGACCACTTCCCTTGCAATAAAAGCACTCAGTCTCAGGCTTGGGTCCATTCCTTGGCTTCTTCCCAGTAACTGGCTTACCGGGCGCGGCAACTCCCTTGCCGTCCTTCTTGAAGTTCTTCTTACCCTTGCCCTTCTTGAACTTAGTGGTTTTATTCACCATCAACACTTGATGTTCTTTTCTGATCTCCACCTCCGCTGATTTCAGCATTGAATATACCTCAGGAATGGTCTTTTCCATCCCCTGCATATTGAAGTTCATCACAAAGCTCTTGTAGCTTGGTGGAAGCGACTGAAGGATTCTGTCAATGACCGCGTCATCCGGGAGATTAACTCCCAGCTGAGACAAGCGGTTGTGTAACCCAGACATTCTGAGTATGTGCTCACTAACAGAACTATTTTCCTCCATTTTACAGCTGAAGAACTTGTCGGAGACTTCATATCTCTCGACCCGGGCATGAGCTTGGAAAACCATTTTCAGCTCTTCGAACATCTCATATGCTCCATGTTTCTCAAAACGCTTTTGGAGACCCGGTTCTAAGCTGTAAAGCATGCCGCACTGAACGAGGGAGTAATCATCAGCACGTGATTGCCAAGCGTTCATAACGTCTTGGTTCTCTGGGATTGGTGCTTCACCTAGCGGTGCTTCTAGGACATAATCTTTCTTGGCAGCTATGAGGATGATCCTCAGGTTCCGGACCCAGTCCGTATAGTTGCTGCCATCATCTTTCAGCTTGGTTTTCTCTAGGAACGCGTTGAAGTTGAGGACAACGTGGGCCATTTGATCTACAAGACATATTGTAAAGATTTTAGACTAAGTTCATGATAATTAAGTTCATCTAATCAAATTACTCAATGAACTCCCACTCAGATAGACATCCCTCTAGTCATCTAAGTGAAACATGATCCGAGTTAACTAGGCCGTGTCCGATCATCACGTGAGACGGACTAGTCAAGATCGGTGAACATCTCCATGTTGATCGTATCTTCTATACGACTCATGCTCGACCTTTCGGTCCTCCGTGTTCCGAGGCCATGTCTGTACATGCTAGGCTCGTCAAGTCAACCTAAGTGTATTGCGTGTGTTCCGAGGCCATGTCTGTACATGCTAGGCTCGTCAACACCCGTTGTATGCGAACGTTAGAATCTATCACACCCGATCATCACGTGGTGCTTCGAAACAACGAACCTTCGCAACGGTGCACAGTTAGGGGGAACACTTTCTTGAAATTATTATAAGGGATCATCTTACTTACTACCGTCGTTCTAAGCAAATAAGATGCAAAACATGATAAACATCACATGCAATCAAATAGTGACATGATATGGCCAATATCATTTTGCTCCTTTGATCTCCATCTTCGGGGCACCATGATCATCTTCGTCACCGGCATGACACCATGATCTCCATCATTGTGTCTTCATGAAGTTGTCACGCCAACGATTACTTCTACTTCTATGGCTAACGCGTTTAGCAATAAAGTAAAGTAATTTACATGGCGTTATTCAATGACACGCAGGTCATACAAAATAATAAAGACAACTCCTATGGCTCCTGCCGGTTGTCATACTCATCGACATGCAAGTCGTGATTCCTATTACAAGAATATGATCAATCTCATACATCACATATATCATTCATCACATCTTCTGGCCATATCACATCACATAGCACATGCTGCAAAAACAAGTTAGACGTCCTCTAATTGTTGTTGCAAGTTTTTACGTGGCTTGTATAGGTTTCTAGCAAGAACGTTTCTTACCTACGTAAAACCACAACGTGATATGCCAATTTCTATTTACCCTTCATAAGGACCCTTTTCATCGAATCCGTTCCGACTAAAGTAGGAGAGACAGACACCCGCTAGCCACCTTATGCAACTAGTGCATGTCAGTCGGTGGAACCTGTCTCACGTAAGCGTACGTGTAAGGTCGGTCCGGGCCGCTTCATCCCACAATACCGCCGAAACAAGATAAGACTAGTAGCGGCAAGAAGAATTGGCAACATCTACGCCCACAACTGCTTTGTGTTCTACTCGTGCATAGTAACTACGCATAGGCCTGGCTCATGATGCCACTGTTGGGGATCGTAGCAGAATTTTAAAATTTTCCTACGCATCACCAAGATCCATCTATGGAGTATACTAGCAACGAGGGGAAAGGAGTGCATCTACATACCCTTGTAGATCGCGAGCGGAAGCGTTCCAATGAACGTGGTTGATGGAGTCGTACTCGCCGTGATCCAAATCACCGATGACCGAGTGCCGAACGGACGGCACCTCCGCGTTCAACACACGTACGGAGCAGCGACGTCTCCTCCTTCTTGATCCAGCAAGGGGGAAGGAGAGGTTGATGGAGATCCAGCAGCACGACGGCGTGGTGGTGGATGTAGCGGGATCTCGGCAGGGCTTCGCCGAGCTTCTGCGAGAGGGAGAGGTGTTGCAGGGGAGGAGGGAGGCGCCAAAGGCTGTAGTATTGCTGCCCTCCCTCCCCCTTTATATAGGCCCCCTGGGAGGGGGGGGCGCCGGCCTGGAACCCATCTATGGGGGGGGGGCGGCGGCCAAGGGGGGAACTTCCCCCCCAAGTCAAGTGGGGCGCCCCCCCACCCTAGGGTTTCCAACCCTAGGCGCAGGGGGAGGCCCATGGGGGGCGCCCCAGCCCACTAAGGGCTGGTTCCCTTCCCACTTCAGCCCATGGGGCCCTCCGGGATAGGTGGCCCCACCCGGTGGACCCCCGGGACCCTTCCGGTGGTCCCGGTACAATACCGGTGACCCCCGAAACTTTCCCGGTGGCCGAAACTTGACTTCCTATATATAATTCTTCACCTCCGGACCATTCCGGAACTCCTCGTGACGTCCGGGATCTCATCCGGGACTCCGAACAACTTTCGGGTTTCCGCATACTCATATCTCTACAACCCTAGCGTCACCGAACCTTAAGTGTGTAGACCCTACGGGTTCGGGAGACATGCAGACATGACCGAGACGCCTCTCCGGTCAATAACCAACAGCGGGATCTGGATACCCATGTTGGCTCCCACATGTTCCACGATGATCTCATCGGATGAACCACGATGTCGAGGATTCAATCAATCCCGTATACAATTCCCTTTGTCAATCGGTATGTTACTTGCCCGAGATTCGATCGTCGGTATCCCAATACCTTGTTCAATCTCGTTACCGGCAAGTCTCTTTACTCGTACCGTAATGCATGATCCCGTGACTAACTCCTTAGTCACATTGAGCTCATTATGATGATGCATTACCGAGTGGGCCCAGAGATACCTCTCCGTCATACGGAGTGACAAATCCCAGTCTCGATCCGTGCCAACCCAACAGACACTTTCGAAGATACCCGTAGTGTACCTTTATAGTCACCCAGTTACGTTGTGACGTTTGGCACACCCAAAGTACTCCTACGGTATCCGGGAGTTGCACGATCTCATGGTCTAAGGAGAAGATACTTGACATTGGAAAAGCTCTAGCAAACGAACTACACGATCTTTGAGCTATGCTTAGGATTGGGTCTTGTCCATCACATCATTCTCCTAATGATGTGATCCCGTTATCAATGACATCCAATGTCCATAGTCAGGAAACCATGACTATCGGTTGATCAACGAGCTAGTCAACTAGAGGCTTACTAGGGACACGTTGTGGTCTATGTATTCACACATGTATTACGATTTCCGGATAACACAATTATAGCATGAACAATAGACAATTACCATGAACAAAGAAATATAATAATAACCATTTATTATTGCCTCTAGGGCATATTTCCAACAGTTTTCAGGGAGGTTGTTCAACCAATGCCTGGCTGGTCCTTTGAGCTTTTAATGGCATGTGGTTTATGGCGTGGAGGTCATCTCCTCGAGCCATGTGAATGTGGAGAAGGAAGTCTTTGATCCATACGGCCGTGTCTATAGTCCCATCATTTTGTTTGATGTTTATGGGTTTAAACCCTTCAGGGAACTGGTGCTGCATCACCTCGTCCGTGAAACATATCGGGTGAGCGGCGCCCCTGAATCGGCCCATGTAGCACCGGAGATCGGCTGCCATCGGGGCCCGGTGCTACTCCTGATCTCTATCATTGGGGTCATGCCAAGCTTGGTATCCTTCCCGTCTAGCGGGAGGGTATCCTTTGGTTCCATAGGTGGATCTTGCCTGACCTGTTATAGCATCGAGGTCGCGCCGTAGGTCGTACTTGTATTCTGGTTGCACCGGCTCCTTACCTCTTCGACGAGGATGAGAGGGTGGGTATTCGACCTCTCCAGCCAACCTGTCCCGTCCTGGAGGGGCCGGTCTGCCTGATCTACCCGAGTGTATCTTGGTGGTGCGGGCTCAAGGGCCTCGTCACGAATTGTGGCAGCAATTACCGCTTTGGGTAGCTTTTGGTTTTCTGCTCATAGCTGTACCCTTCTTCAGCAGCTAGGACTTTTGTCCATCTGTTGTTGAGGGTGTCTTGTTTGGCTTTTATCTGTTTCTGCTTTTTCTTCAAGCTTCGTGCGGTGGCAATAAGTTATCGTTTGAATCACTCTTGGTCCAATGGATCCTCGGGGACGAAGAAATACTCAGCTCTAAGGCTGACCTCTTCTTTGAAGAGGGGGAGGTAGTTACTATCCTCAGAATCATTAAGGACCTCGGGATTAAACTAATCCTCGCGCTCCTTCGAGTCATCTGGCTGTTGCTCGGTGGCCGCGGGGTCGCTGAGGTCTTCCATGTTGTCCGGGGTGTTGGTTTCTACGGTGCCCGTGTTGCATTCCCTGCCTTTGCTCCCCTTGGATCGTCAGTGTTGTCTCCGGCGTTTGGGCGGCTCGTCGGGCTTGTTGATATCTCTCCTGGGGGTGGCATCACCAATTTTAGCACAATCGCCATTGTCCTTGGGGGTGTCTACCATGTAAACACGTAGGTGGAGGTGGTCGTCCATTTCGGTGTCAAAACCGGCGGATCTCAGGTAGGGGGTCCCGAACTGTGCATCTAAGGCGGATGGTAACAGGAGGCGGGGGACACGATGTTTACCCAGGTTCGGGCCCTCTCGATGGCGGTAATACCCTACTTCCTGCTTGATTGATCTTGATGATATGCGTATTACAAGAGTTGATCTACCGGGAGATCGAAGAGGCTAAACCCTAGAAGCTAGCCTATGGTATGATTGTTGTTGTCCTACGGACTAAACCCTCCGGTTTATATAGACACCGGAGGGGGCTAGGGTTACATAGAGTCGGATACAAGGGAGGAGATCTACATATCCGTATTGCCAAGCTTGCCTTCCACGCCAAGGAGAGTCCCATCGGGACACGGGACAAAGTCTTCAATCTTGTATCTTCATAGCCCAACAGTCCGGCTAAAGTATATAGTCCGGCTGTCCGAGGACCCCCTAATCCAGGACTACCTCAGTAGCCCCTGAACCAGGCTTCAATGACGATGAGTCCGGCGCGCAGATTGTCTTCGGCATTGCAAGGCGGGCTCCTCCTCCGAATATTTCATAGAAGATTTTGAACACAAGGATAGTGTCCGGCTCTGCAAAACAAATTCCACATACCACCGTAGAGAGAATAATATTTCCACAAATCCCATCTGCTGACACATTCGGCAGCATGACATCACATCACGACCCGGACATTATTCAAACTGTTTTTCTCAACCAGCCACTTCACATATTGCGAGGCGGTTTTCTTGGCACGTCTTGTCGAAGCAGAGATCGTGTCCCCTTATCACGGGATTCTCATCAATACGGGTGTGGGTAACCCAACCGCGCCATCAATTACGGCGCTTGGGGAACAAGCAAATTTACCAGGCAGTTGGGGAGGCGTATAGTTTCTTCTGCCCTTATAAAGGGACAAGGATTCCTCTTTTTACCCACGCCCTCTTCCTCCTTGCTCATCCATTCTTGCGCACTCGAGCTCCAGCGCCCAAGTTCGCATTTCCTCCTCAAACCACTCCAAGCATGTCCGGAGCGGGAGGCAAGTGGATGGTCTCCTCCGTCACGGAGGAGAACATCACAAAGCTACGGGGAGCCGGATATCTGGCTGCGGATATCGCACACCGGCTGCCAGATGCGGGGCAGATCATCCCTACTCCAGAACCCCATGAGAGGGTGGTTTTTCTTACCCACTTCGTCCGCGGACTGGGATTTCCCCTCCACCCGTTTGTCCACGGGCTCATGTTCTATTACGGGCTGGATTTTCACGATCTGGCCCCCAATTTCATCCTCAACATCTCGGCGTTTATCGCCGTGTGCGAGGCCTTCCTCCGCATCAAGCCCCACTTCGGCCTGTGGCTGAAGACCTTCAATGTTAAACCGAAGTTGGTGGTCGGCCAGCAAGCGGAGTGCAGAGGCGCCATGGTGGGCAAAATGCCCAACGTCACCTGGCTCGAAGGCTCCTATGTGGAGACCATAAAGGGGTGGCAATCGGGGTGGTTCTACATCACCGAGCCATGCGACACCAACTGGGTGGCGGCCCCCAAATTTCGATCCGGAATCCCCATGCGGCTCACCTCCTGGAAAGAGAAGGGCCTGTCCTGGGGTTCCTCGGTAGAGCTGACCGGACTCCAGACATGCATCAAAAACATGATGAGCAAGAAAATCAAGCTCGTCAACGTGGTCCAAGTCATGCTCTTCCGCCGTATCCTCCCGTGTCAAAGACGGGCATTCAATTTGTGGGAGTTCGACCCGGCCAAGCACCAGACGCTGCGAGAGCTATTCGACATGACGCACAAGGACCTCTGGGAGGTGCTATTCAAGGGCGCCGAGGTACCTCCTCGCCTCACCGACGACCGCGGACTCAGCGCAAAGCGCCCTGCCAATCCGGTAAGTCTTTTACATCTTATAAGATTTTCGTTTTCCCCAGTTTGACCATGCGCGGGATCTAAGCCTCCATGCCATTTAACAGGACTGGGTAGCAACAGTGGAGCAGATCGATTGTCCAGCCCCCCTGCCCGAAGATCCAGCGGATGCTCTCCTAACGGAGATGCTGGTTCCGGCGCCTTATGAGGTGCCAGAGAAGAAGGCCAAGAAGAAGGCCGCGGGGACCAGGAAGGGTCTCCGGCACAAGGTTATATCGGACTCATCGTCCGAAAACACCGAGGCGCACTCCTCCCACGAAAACGAGGAGGAGGAAGAGGACAGTCCCCCCCCCCCAGTCGAGGGAGACAAGAAAAGGAAGGCCGTCCCATCTGGGGAGGCCGAAGGGTCCAAGAAGGGAAGGACTCTCCTTCCGGGCTGCTCCACGACGGCCACCTACAGCGATGACGAGTGGCTGCCCAGGGATAAGCCCCTGGCGAAGTCGTAAGTATCTGGATACCATAGTAATTCTGGTATGTTTCGTTTTTTTGCTTCTTATCATGCCGAACATGATCATACAGCCCCTCCCGAGCCCACATCGACGTATCTTCGTCGGATGATTCATTGGGCCCGTCGGACCTGAACAGCGATTCACTTCCGACCGCCTCCTCCCCTCGCCCTACGGATAACGTCGAGGTGTTGTCTCAAAGGGCACCAAACCAAGAGGAGGTAGTCCTGGAGGCGCCTCAAGGCGACATTCCGGACTCTGGGCGCAAGGGGAGCAAGACTTCCATGGGCTCCGATGACGGGGGCAGCAAATTCGGCCCCCCAGCCGAATACTGCGCCGGACCCTCCAGTGGTTCCGGACTCTGTCAGGCGACCCCTCGCTAAGAGGGGCACGCCGCCTGTGCCGATGGCCTCTGTCCATCCAGAGGCACCGGACAACTTGCTGGAAGCGCTTTGCGGCGCTTCCATCGACGAAGAGCACCGCACTATCATGAGTGCGGTGATCGAGAAGGTTCAGTCCGCCAAAAGCGGACTGACTGAAGCCTGTGCGAGCCTCCTAACAGGCTTTGAGGTAAGTGATCAAATTATGAGAAAATGTTACAACATAGATAGTAGCCCCTGATGCTCTGTTTGGTGTTCGCAAAGATAGGCCGAACAGAGGATCAAATAATAACCACAGGAGTCTAATCAAAATATGTCTATGTGCATATGCAGGCTTCACTGCTGGCCGCTGCCGCGCGTACGGCGGAGATCGCTGCACTGAAGCAGGACCTTGAGCGGTCCAAGGAAGAGCTCGGCCTTACCAGGAGGCAGCTCGAAGAGAACAAAGGTAAGCGATACCCCGTCTGTATGTTAAAAAGAAATTTGGTTGTAAAATAATAGGATCATCATGAATTTGCTAGGGGCCACGACCGAAGTGGTGACCCTGAAGAAGGCGCTATCCGAGGCCGAAGACAAAGCGGCCAAGGAGCGCATCGAGCGAGAAAAGCAAGAAGCCCGGGTAGGCGAGGTGCGGCAAGAGCTCCAGGCTCTTGCCAAAAAACATGAGTCCTTGGAGCTTGACTCTAAGACGCGAGAGTCCGAGCTTGCGAAGGACCTCGAAAGCGCACAAAATGCCAAGGCTGAAGCCCACAAGGCCCTCCAGGAAATTGAGGCGGTTAAGAAGATAGCAGCGAGTAAGGCATTCATTATGCAAGGCAAGCATGTGAAGGAAACTTTCCTTTTACTTACCCGAGTTCAGAGCTCTCCAGGAGCGTTCGCAGATCTTCCCCGCAGTGTGTCGGATGCCGCGGAGTTCTATCGGGCTGAGGAGGGGAGCTCGACGGAGAAGTTGTTCTGGTCTCAGTATACTGGGACCGAACACCCAATGCCCTTGAGCGACCAGCTGAAGCAACTGGTCGAGCTCCATAAAGCGGCCGAACAGGCCATGAAGGGTCTTATAGTCCGGATGTGGCCTGGCGAGCCCCTGTCTGAGAGCTACTTCGGTCTGGTGAGGCGGCTTGTGAATGCCTGCCCACGGCTCGAAGTCATAAAGCGGTCCGTCTGTATCGTGGGTGCGCGCAGGGCTTTTGCCCGGGCACAGGTGCACTGGGCGAAGCTGGACGCCGTAAAGCTGGTGAAGGAGGGGCCACCGGAAGGCAAGGAGCATCGCCACCCCGAAATGTATTATGATAGTGTCCTGAAGGGTGCTCGCCTTGTGGCAGAGAGATGTGCTAAGATGTAATATTCGAATGAATGTACTCATGTAATCCTGTAATATGAAACGAGTTCATTTGCGCTATACCACGCTTGTTAATTTAAAATATTACCTTCTGTGTGGCCGTTTATGAAATCTGAGAGTTGGCCAGTCGTCGGCTTCTGCCCCCATGTAACTAGTACTGGGGTGTCCGGGATAAACCTGAGCACTTTTTCTGCCAATTCTGGGTCCTTCGAAGGAGGTGTTCAGCACGGCGAACCAGGCAATCGGACTATAAAGCTTTATCACTCTCACTTAGCCATAGAAGTCTTCAATTTTAAATTTTGGCGAAGCCCCTAGTATTCGGAAGGCCGAATTTGGGGCGCTATATACGCCTAAGTCGGTGTCCGACTCCTCGCCCGAAGCAGAAAAAGTCTTTAAGGACTTGAGACCTCTCGAACAGCGACCAGCTCTTGCCTCATCATGACAGTCAGTTTTCGGCTTTCTCTACTGAGGTGCTTGTCCGGAAGAACCGAGATACAATTGCAGTAGTTCTCCCAGCGCTACCTTAGCCGATATTGCGGAACGTAAGGTACCAAAACATGGGAGCCGGGCAAACCCAACTATTAACCCAAGACATGATTCAGAGTTGATGCATATAATGCTATAAGTTCGGGGTGCTGCACTGTCGAAAGTGTTCGGAATTCTCACGCCGTGTTATGGGGTATACTGAAGCCCCTGGCATACTGTTCGTACCAGAATGTACGGGTGCAATCTGTCGTAAATAAGCAGACAAGGAAAAAAGGGTAATGCAATAATAGACTGACGCTATGCATTGTTATTAAATAGTACGTCGAAGCATACGTATACAAGTAGTGCAATAAGCAAAAAAAATAGGACTATTTGACATGTCCTATCCAAGGGCAAGCTGCGTATGAGTATTTAAAACAGGTATTTCGATCGTTATCATAGACCACCTGGGGATTCCCTTGTACGTCAGAGCTTCTTGCTTCCTCGTTATTTCCTTCCCGTAATGCGTCCGGCAATCGGACTGCCGAAGAGGGCTTCCAGAGAGTAAGGCCCTGAAAGAGAAAATGATGAAAGTATACAGCCCCTGAGGCGGTTAAGCCGCATTGTGGGACGTGCCATAGTGGTGCCTCCGCCCATGCCCATGGTATCTTGAGTGCGTAGTTATGTACGCGTGGCACGAATTTCGCCACTTGATTGGGACTAGGACGGAGGCCGAATTGCTAGTCGAGCTCCAAACGTGCCTGCCGATCCGCCTGCGGGGTACTCCAGACTCGCTTAAAGGTGTCCGGGGCCTTTTTCGCCGAATTGGCGGCTTGCCTAATAAGGCTGCTTTGCGCTTCTGCTGCGAGGGCCGTAGTGTGCTCCTCCGTGCAGAGCGAGCGCTCTGTGTTTCCATTAACTGTTATAACCCCGCGCGGTCCTGGCATTTTGAGTTTGAGGTATGCGTAATGTGGTACCGCATTGAACCTGGCAAATGCGGTTCGTCCGAGCAGTGCATGATAGCCGCTGCGAAAGGGGACGATATCGAAGATTAACTCCTCGCTTCGAAAGTTGTCCGGTGACCCGAAAACCACTTCCAGTGTGATTGAGCCCGTGCAACAGGCCTCTACACCCGGGATTACACCTTTAAAGGTGGTTTTGGTGGGTTTGATCCTTGAGGGGTCTATGCCTATTTTGCGCACTGTATCCTGATAGAGCAGGTTCAGGCTGCTGCCACCGTCCATAAGGACTCTAGTGAGGTGGAATCCGTCAATGATGGGGTCAAGGACCAATGCGGCAGATCCGCCATGACGGATACTAGTGGGGTGGTCCCTGCGATCGAAGGTAATCGGACAAGAGGACCACGGGTTGAACTTTGGGGCGACTGGCTCCATCGCATCGACGTCCCTTAGTGCACGCTTCCGTTCCCTCTTGGGAATGTGGGTTGCGTATATCATGTTCACCGTTTTCACTTGTGGAGGGAATCTCTTCTGTCCTCCTGTGTTCGGCGGCCGAGGCTCCTCCTCGTCGTCGCTATGCAGCCCCTTGTCCTTGTTTTCATCATTCAACTTGCCCGCCTGCTTGAACACCCAACATTCTCTGTTGGTGTGATTGGCTAGCCTATCGGGGGTGCCGTGAATTTGACACAAGCGATCGAGTATGCGGTCCAAACTGGACGGGCCCGGATTGCTTCTTTTGAATGGCTTTTTCTGCTGACCGGATTTAGAGCCACTGAATCCGGCATTGACTACTTTGTCTTCGGCGTTATCGCCGTTGTTGCGGCGCTTGTGTCTGTTACGACGTGGTCTGCCGTTAGTATCTTTGGCATCTGAAGTGCCAGGATTCCTTGATGTGTTGTTGCTTCGAGCCAACCAGCTATCCTCGCCCGCGCAAAAGCGGGTCATGAGTGTCGTGAGGGCTGCCATAGACTTCGGCTTCTCCTGACCGAGGTGCCGGGCGAGCCACTCGTCACGGATGTTATGCTTAAATGCCGCTAAGGCCTCTGCATCCGGACAGTCGACAATTTGGTTTTTCTTAGTTAGGAACCGGGTCCAGAATTTCCTGGCCGATTCCCCTGGCTGCTGAGTTATATGGCTCAAGTCATCAGCATCCGGTGGTCGCACATAAGTGCCCTGGAAGTTGTCAAGGAATGCATCTTCCAAATCCTCCCAACTGCCAATGGAGTCTGTTGGCAAGCTATTCAGCCAATGCCGAGCTGGTCCTTTGAGTTTTAGTGGGAGGTACCTGATGGTATGTAGATCGTCACTGCGAGCCATGTGGATGTGGAGGAGGAAATCCTCGATCCATACCGCGAGGTCTGTTGTACCATTGTATGATTCAATGTTTACGGGTTTAAAACCCTCTGGGAATTCATGATCCATTACTTCATCAGTGAAGCATAGGGGGTGTGCGGCGCCTCTGTGCCGGGCTATATCACGACGCAGTTCATACGAGTCTTGTCTGCTATATTCAGCCCGGCCGAATTTGCTTTTGGTATATCCGGTGTGACGATCATCGTCCCGCGTTGGGGCGCGCCCCCGTGATCCGTAGATCAATCTTGCATGTCCTGCTTTGTTTTCTAATACGTCTCGCAGGTCCCGCGTGTTGCCCCGGGCCTTGGTTGTCTGGCGACGGGGTGCGGGCTGGGCTTCGGGTTGATATGTCCCTCTGTCGCGGCCACGAGGTGGCCGATCAGTCGCATCGTACGCTGGTGATGTAGGTTTTAATGCTTCCTCCTCGAGTTGGGGTAGCAACCTGCGCTTTGGGTAACTCTTGGTTGGGCATTCGAGTTCGTATTCCTCGGCGCAAGGACTTCGGTCCATCTATCCGCTAGCAGATCTTGATCAGCTCGAAGCTGTTGTTGCTTTTTCTTCAGGCTATTTGCTGTGGCTATAAGCCAGCGCTTGAAGCGCTCCTGCTCGACGGGATCCTTAGGCACGATAAATTCTTCGTCGCCGAGGCTCACCTCGTTTTCGGAGAGAGGCATGTAATTGTCATCCTCTGATTCTCCGTCTGCTACCTGTTCTGGAGGGCTAGCTTGTTCATCCTCCCACTCGAGATCTGGCTGGAGGGGATTGTCATCGTCCTCGGCACTATCCGGAGCGTTATTGTCTCATGTGCCGGTATCGCTGCTTTTGCTATGGCGGGACTTAGAGCGGCGCCGCTGACGTTGGTGCTTGGATTGCTTCTTGGAGGGATTATCCTCCGCTGTCTTATCGCCATCGCCTTCTTTGGGAGTGTCCACCATGTATATGTCATATGATGAGGTGGCAGTCCAGCGCCCTGTGGGCGGTGGTTCTTGTTCGTCTCCTGCATCGTCGTCCGTACCGTCTATGTCTTCGGAGCCGAAGTCGAGCATGTCGGTTAAATCGTCGACAGTGGCTACTAAGTGGGTGGTGGGTGGGGAGCGAATTTCTTCGTCGTCCGCATCCCATTCAAGCCGGACATAGTTTGGCCAAGGGTCTCCTGACAGGGAGAGAGACCTCAACGAGTTTAGCACGTCGCTAAAGGGCGAGTACTGAAAGATATCTGCGGAGGTAAACTCCATGATCGGTGCCCAATCGGATTCGATAGGCACGGACGCAAGCGGCTCGGAGCCCGGGGCCGGGGACGAATCCAACGGTTCGGCAACACGGCTCTCGTAGGGGGTGAAGTCAGTATTCGGCTCCATCGCCACTGAGAGTGCAGCCTCCGTGGCGGGGTCTATCCACCCGTCCTCAGATGGCGCAATTTGTTCCGGATTGAGGGCCGGAGTGGTTGCAGGTGCGATCTCCTGAACACTGTCCGACGGCAGAGCTAAGTCATGCTCGTCGTGATTGTGCGACGCACCTGACATGGGCTCGAATCCGTCGAAGATCAAGTCTCCCCGGATGTCGGCAGTGTAGTTCAAGTTTCCAAACCTGACCTGATGGCTAGGGGCGTAGCTCTCGATCTGCTCCAGATGGCCAAGCGAGTTGGCCCGCAGTACGAAACCGCCGAATACGAAGATCTGTCCGGGGAGGAAAATCTCACCCTGGATCGCATCGTTGCCGATGATCGAAGGAGCCATCAAGCCTTACGGTGACGGCACAGTGGAACTCTCAATGAAAGCACCAATGTCCGTGTCAAAACCGGCGGATCTCGGGTAGGGGGTCCCGAACTGTGCGTCTAAGGCGGATGGTAACAGGAGGTGGGGGACACGATGTTTACCCAGGTTCGGGCCCTCTCGATGGAGGTAATACCCTACTTCCTGCTTGATTGATCTTGATGATGTGAGTATTACAAGAGTTGATCTACCGCGAGATCGAAGAGGCTAAACCGTAGAAGCTAGCCTATGGTATGATTGTTGTTGTCCTACGGACTAAACCCTCCGGTTTATATAGACACCGGAGGTGGCTAGGGTTACATAGAGTCGGTTATAAGGGAGGAGATCTACATATCCGTATTGCCAAGCTTGCCTTCCACGCCAAGGAGAGTCCCATCCGGACACGGGACAAAGTCTTCAATCTTGTATCTTCATAGCCCAATAGTCCGGCTAAAGTATATAGTCCGGCTGTCCGAGGACCCCCTAATCCAGGACTCCCTCAGTCCATCTGCTGGTGATGGGAGGGGCAGTATCCGTATGGGCCATGGCTTCGACATCTTTGTCCATGTCCTCGGCCTCCTCAGAGGCGTAGTCCAGCATGTTGGTTAAATCTTCGATAGTGGATACTAAGTGTGTGCTGGGTGGGACGTAAAATTTCCTGTGGCCCGCCTTAAGGCCCCGCCGAGCGTTGGTCGAGGATGGGCCATCCGTGATAGTCATCATGTGGATCTGACCTAGCGCCTCGTTTGATAGGGCGAGACTAGCTGGATTAGTGTATGAGATTTCTTTGGAGTCGACGTACGGCGTCATGGTGGGGGTGAAGGGTGAGTTCAGCCGGGTCTAACTCCCGGTCTTCAGGCGCCAAACTTGTGTCAAGGTTCAAAGCAGGATCTGTGGTAAGGAGGGTTAGTCCGGCCGGGGTTGACTCTCGGTCTTCGGACATAGTGGTCTCGTCTAGGCTTGAAGCCGGGTGTGAGGTAAGAGCCGATCCAGAGATCGAATCGGGAAGAGGTCCCAAAGTCGATGATTCAGGGTTTTTGGCCGCCACAGACAAGGCTGATAAGCCGGTGAAGATCAGATCACCCCTAGTGTGAGCGACGTACTCTAGGTTACCGAACCGGATCCGGTGCTCAGGGGCGAAACTATCGACCTAGTCGAGATGACCGATAGAGTTGGCGTGCAGAACAATGCCACCGAACATGAAAAGTTGGCCGGGGACAAAGATGTCCCTGGTATTGATGCCATCTCCGATGATCATGCGAGCCATTGATCCTTTGGCGTTCCAACAGAGGAACTCTCAATGAAAACACCAATGTCGGTGTCAAAATCGGCAGATCTCGGGTGGAACAAGGGGCGAAGGACACAGTGTACCTAGGTTCGGGCCCTCTTGAAGAGGTAAAACCCTACGTCCTGCTTGATTATATTGAAGTGTATAGGCTGATTACAGAGTCGATCTACCACGAGATCATATGAACTAAACCCTTGGTTAGTAGGATGATGGTTGTTGTTCTCACCCCTATAGACTAAAACCCTCTGGTTTATATAGACACCAGGGGTATTAGGGTTACACATGGTCGGTTACAACTAAGGAATAAACATGTCGAATCTTCTATCTTGACTTGGAGGACACACCAAGACTTCGAGGGTTTCCTATCCGGACACGGAGTTGCCTTGAAGCTCGGCCCTGTGCTAGTCATATAACAGCCCACCTGTCCAGTCCATAAGGGACATGCCAGTAGCCCGAGGACTCGCTAGTCCAGGACTCCCTCAGAGAGTACGAGGGTTGACTGGTTCGGCCGCGGGGTGAGGCTACCGTGGCCAGGGAATAAGAGAAGGTGATGAGGACATGACTACCTTGGATACGACCAAAAATATTGCATACATGCATATTTGTCAGGTGATTTCTAGTGCAAACTATTCAATAATCTATTTATGTTATCCAGAACAAAAATACTTCACACACTTTTGTGTTTTGTCTAATTGCAGGTGTATGGGACATTTGTACAATCCACATATGAAGATAAGGCAAAAGGAGAAGTTTAGGTTCTGTTCAAAAAGTCCTCTCACGTCACTTTTGGGCCAAGAGAAGATAGAGTCCAAGTCTCTCACGTTCTGGATTCAGATTCGGACTGCACAGACATACCTGACTCAAAACGCCAACAACTTTTTCATACGGACTCCGAATTGGGTGATTCTTTTTTTGTTGGAAACTAGATTTCGTGCTCTTTCCAACCCAATTGGATTCACCTTTAAATTCGTCCGGAGCATTGAGTTATGGTCGAAACAATCTGACGTTGCACCAGAATCCGAGTCAAACTACAAGTCCAAAGGTGTTGCATCACCTCCACTTGGGCCCATGTGCCTTGTACGACCTAGGGTTGGTTTTAGGCTGCCTTGGGACGTCCTCCCACCTCCTTGGCCGCCACCCCTTGCTCCTATATAAGTAGATCCATCTAGTAGCTTTTTCCTTGGGTTTTGTTTAGATTAAAAGTTCGCCCTAGCTGCAACTTCGCGTACTTCGTTTGTGTTCAGCGACCAGACAAAGGCGTCACAGAACCCCACCTTGATCAATAAAGCTTTCATCTTATATTCGCAATATCCGGATTGCAATCTCAGTTTCTTGCTTGTTCTTCGTTTGCTCGCAGGAAACAGACCCTCGTGGTCAGGTTGATCGTGCTCCGGCGTGGTCGATAACCTCTCGGAGTTGGTTTAGCGATTGCTAAGGCGCGACGTCCTCGCACGTTCGTAGTCGGATCGTCAAAGTCGACTTCCACCAAAGCGATATCCATCATCTCATCGAAAGACGGGACACCTTTGCCTCTATCAGAAGGTGTGGGTGAGTGTAGGTATGACCTGGCCACCATTGGGAGTATGGTGGGGTGGCGAGTCCTCCGCGGCAGGCACTCCCGCTAGCGATGGTTTTGGCGGCTGGAGCAAGAGCAACTAAATCAGAGATTGAAGAAGCAGGATGGCCGTTGGATGGCAACCCAATGGCTATGGTTGTTAGAATAATTTGTTGACTTTTGTTTTTACCACTAAATTGTTTTGTTGACTAAATGGACAACAACTTGCACATGTTTCATCCTAGTGAGCCAACAAAGCCAGCTTCGAAAGTTGTGGCGGACCTGCAACCCATTTATTTAGGTTTCACGGCCCATTTCATTTTGTTTTCCAATACGTCTATTTCCTTGGGTTTGACTAAAAAATAATCTATTGGGTAAAAAGAAGAATAGCCAATTTACTATTGACGAGAATTTACAATGCATTATTTATTCAAATACACCTATTTACTGGGCTGGGTGAAACTTTCGCCTAGTTGCATTGCTAATGTTCAACGAACAAGGTCTGTGTAGTATAGTACAACTTTACATAGCTCCTCGGCCCACATTAAACAACACCTAAAATGGCCCAAACAAGGCTTGTGTACAGCTTTTTGAAGTCACTTAGCTCAAATTATAACTTAAGAAAAAAGGTAGAGTAAAGTGGAACCGAATTAAAAGTTCTCACGAGCGAAGAAATAATTCAACGGGTCCCACTTGTTAGCGAGAGAGAGAGAGAAACCGATCAGTCGATGCTCATGAATACATCTTTCAGCCATATGTAGTGCTGATGCTCAGGACAAATTTATATAGTTGACACAATCATATACAACATCATAGCACATTGAGCTTGCATACAAAAATTTCACGCAATTGGTGGAAGCGCTGGATCACTATGGGTAGGGCTATGTTCAAACCAACAAACTCATACATAACCGTTCATTGTCTTTATCAATGACGTGGAAATATCATGAGTTGGCGTACAACCCTTTCTATAAAAAGTTCTACTAGCACATTAAGTTGACGTACAACCCTTTCTATAAAAAGTTTAGGTACAAAAATAGAACAGGTCACAATCAAATGTATTGGCAGATCAGTGATTCACACCTATAGCTTGGATATAACTAGTATCTGAGAAGATTCAGTTGTTACCTCAAATTAGAGCACATCAAGGTAGCCAGCCTGTCCTCTTCTTCCAAAGAAGCAGTGTGATGCGGAGCATCCTACGGACATCACCATGTCAAGAGTCTGTTTGGCAAGTGACACATGCAACATCTATTTCACATACACAAAGGTGAATCATCTCCTTTACACGTGCTCACTTGACCCCTTCGAGGATGGTATACTACTTGACACCCCTCTCGTGTGCATGCATAGGTATTGTCGGAACACTACGGATGAGGAGGAGGAGTGCGAGCGCAAGTGGACAACTACACCATCCGCGAGGGAAGCGTGGAAGCAAAGACGGAGCTGCGGAGTCTACAGCGACCGGACGACCGACGAGCCACTGGACGTCCGACACTCTTCAGCGCTCGGATGACCGACGGACACCGGACGTCCGACAACCTCCAGCCTCCGAGCGGCCGACGCCGACCGGACGACCGGTGCCACCTGTCTAGAGAAGAAACGTCTGACTTCCGACGCGCGCCGGACGACCGGTCCCCCACGAGCTGTCGGACGTCCGACCCCGACCGGACGTCCGGTACCTTCCTGTGCGCAGCCTTGGGCCTTTGGCCTTGTATCCCTCTCCCACTTACCCCTTTGTGGCTTAGACTATAAATAGACCACCTCCACCTCCTTTCTAGGGTTAGCAAAGTGATAGCTAATTTTTAGATGAGCTTTGCTCCTACCTTCCTCTACTCTAGAGAGAGAGAGAGACCAACACTCCCATGGAGTTCAAGACCTCCATGTGAGAAGATCCTACGGGATATATCATCAAGACCCCTCACGGGAAGATCCGTCTAGGATACCATCAAGACCTACTCTTGGAGATGAACTTTACCTTGTATCTTTCCCTTTGTTGTTCATATACCTTGTGGATCTTGTGTGTTTGATTGTCTAGTGGATGTGTGATTGGACTTGTTCTTGAGTGTTTCCCCTTGTGATTTCTCTCCGTTCTTCCCCGTGTTCTTCATGTTCTTCGAGGGAATCCACTCCAATCGTAAAAGATCGGCCTACACCGGGTTAGCCCCGTATCATATGGTATCATGAGCCACGTTGATCATGTATTTAGAGTCCCTCCCATCTTTTTCTAGCCTTCTTTTGCTTGATTTCGTCCTAAATTTTGAAAATCCCCACCAAAAATAGCCCTAATTTTTTTTGTGATTTGTTGGTTTGATGAAGTTTTGTTGATTTTGATCCATGGATTTGCTTGGTTTCGAGTGGATCTAGCATTTCCCCAAGTTTGCCCATCTTTCATCCATGAAATCTCCTCAATTTTGACCCCAAAATCCCCAATTTCCGCCCAAAATCGCGTCCCGAAACTTGCATCTCGCGTTGACCCAGACCCACCGACGACCGCCACTTTACCGGACGTCCGGAGCCCCAGGAACCAGCGGACGACCGGTACTTACCGGACATCCGACACCTCGATCCCGTGCTGAAATAGCAGACGTCCGACACCTGTAGATATCAACTACGGCTGATTTTTGTTTTGTCCATCACTAATTCATCTGAACTCCGATTTTGACGTTCTTTAGCTCGTTTTGGAGGGAGTGTTGTACTACATCATTGTGCAATTGTTGTTTAGCTTCTAATATTAACTTGGTGCTTTTAGGTACATATGTCATTGGCAAAGATCCACGCTTCGACCCTTTGTTGCATCGACTGCAACTTATAGCAAGACTTTATGAATATAAGGACGATGACAGTGGATAATAATTGTCTTACATATTTAGTAAGATAATTTAAAAAGCCACATGCGGCAACGCCCAAAATACACAAGGGCAAAAGAAGAAGGAAGACAACGATCTGGCTCGCTGATCTCTACTTTCTTGATGCGTTGCTGTAGGCCGCGGGAACTAGTCTCCGCGGCGAGCGGTGATGAGCTCTTTCATGTCCTCAAGACGCTTCTTGAGAGCATCCACATATTCCTCCACCAGCCTTTGGCGCTCGATGCGGAGCATGGCATTCTCATCCATAAGTTTCTTGATGATGACGACGGTCCTCTGCAACAAGGCAGTGGTCTCCTTGTGCTGCTTCGTCGTTCCGGCGATCTTCGCCTTGTCCTCCCCTAGTCCTCGGATGATGATGGTAGCATTTTCAAATGAGGCATTCATCTCGTCCTACTACATCCAGTCGGAGATCCGACCCATCAGGTCATCGAGCATAGCGCACATGCGCCTGTGAGAGTCCTTGCCTGCCCGCGAGACATCTTCCTAGGCCGCCACGGCACGGGAGGACATCTTTACTACATTCACGGCGCGACGGGACATCTCTGATGCTTCTGCGGCGCGGCTGAACCAGTCTGTTGCATCGATGGCGCGTCGAGACCTTTGTGCTACTTCGGCGGTGCGGCGGGACCTCTGTGCTGCTACGGCCGTGCGGCGGGACATGTCGGTTGCTTTCACGGCGAGGCGGGACATCTCTCATGCTTCCGCTTCCATGCTCGCCTCTCCCTGGTAGTAATCTCTCGACCCAGAATTCACGCTGGCCATGGCAGATGCAAGGGAACGACTGATGACCCACAAGTATATGGGATCAATTGTAGCTCTTTTCGATAAGTAAGAGTGTCGAACCCAATGAGGAGTAGAAGGAAATGACAAGTGGTTTTCAGCAAGGTAATGTCTGCAAGTGCTGAAATTTTAAGTAACAGAGTAGTTTGATAGCAAGATAATTTGTAACGAGCAAGTAACGATAGTAGTAACAAAAGTGCAGCAAGATAGCCCAATCCTTTTGAGGCAAAGGACATGCCAAAATGGTCTCTTATAGTAAGCAAAGCATTCTTAAGGGTTCACAGGAATTTCATCCAGTCACTTTCATCATGTTGGTTCGATTCGTGTTCGCTACTTTGATAATTTTATATGTGGGTGGACCGGTGCTTAGGTGATGTTCTTACTTGAACAAACCTCCTACTTATGATTAACCCCCTCGCAAGCATCCGCAACTACGAGAAAAGTATTAAGAATAAATTCTAACCATAGCATTAAACTTTTGGATCCAATCGGTCCCTTACGGAATAGCGCATAAACTGGGGTTTAAGCTTCTGTCACTCTCGCAACCCATCATCTAATTTCTACTCCACAATGCATTCCCTTAGGCCCAAATATGGTGAAGTGTCATGTAGTCGACGTTCACATGACACCACTAATGGAATCACAACATACATACTATCAAAATATCGATCACATATCAAGTTCACATGATTACTTGCAACATGACTTCTCCCATGACCTCAAGAATAAAAGTTACTAATCACAAATGATAATCATGCTCAAGATCAGAGGGGTATTAAATAGCATAATGGATCTCAACATATAATCTTCCACCAAATAAACCATATAGTAATCAACTACAAGATGTAATGAAGACTACTAGTCACCCACAAGCACCAATCTATACTTCCGGTACAAAGATTGAACACAAGAGATGAACTAGGGTTTGAGATGAGATGGTGATGCTGAAGATGTTGGTGGAGATTGCCCTCCCCAAGATGGGAGAGTTGTTGGTGATGATGATGACGATGATTTCCCCCTCTGGGAGGGAAGTTCCCTCGGCGGAATCGCTCCGCCGGAGGGCAAAAGTGCTCCTGCCCAAGTTCTGCCTTGAGACGGCGATGCACCGTCCCGAAAGTCCTCTCCTTATTTTTTTCTAGGTCAAAATGACTTATATACTAGAAGATGGGCACCAGAGGTGGGCCGAGGGGAGCACAACCCACCAGGGCGCGCCTGGGCTCCCTGGCGCGCCCAGGTGGGTTGTGCCCACCTGGTGGGCCCCTCTGGTACTTATTGGCTCCAATATTCCTCATATATTCCATAAAAAATCTTCGTAAATTTTCAGCTTGTTTGGAGTTGTGCAGAATAGGTGGCTTGACATAGCTTTTCCAGGTCCAGATTTCCAGCTGCCGGAATTCTCCCTCTTTGTGTTTACCTTGCATATTATGAGAGAAAAGGCATTAGAATTACTCCAAAAGCATTATTATGCATAAAAACATCATAAATAACAGTAGGAAAACATGATGCAAAATAGACGTATCAACGACGATGAATGACTTGTTTGTTTTTGTGGATGAGGAGTTGAGGAGGAATGTGCAGTCATCTTGGAGTAGTAGTATTTATAACCGAGTACTAACACGCTCCTAATTGGGAAACCGTTTAGGTTTGATCGGTGTGAACAAGTTTGCAATTAAATATAGCATGGTAGTAATTTGGAATGTGACAGCACGCATGCTCAAAATTTATTGACGGTTCTATAATTTGTAAGTGCGGCACTATTCCCGGATCGCGTAACGTGCACACGCTTTCTCGGCCGCGTACGTGGCGTTTGCACTATTGCTAGGGTGCACCACAATAGGCGATGTCAGCACACGTCTTGTTCCAACGACCATGCGTGCTCGTTATTACCATCGCGCACGCTTCTTTTAATTAGAATGTGTGCCCGTCTAGCGCACCTACGTTCATCTGTCTAACTGTTTCTGTTTTTTGTGGCTAATCGCAAACAGTTCGCCCGTGTCAAGTGTATGCCATCAATCACAGACACGTTGATCTGGCTGACCATTTCTGTTGTGGTGCCTAATCACAAATAGTTCATCCGTCTTAAGTGTATGCCCTCAATCGCACACACCTTCATCAGGCTGCCAGTTTCTGTTGTTCCGCCTCATCACAAACAGTTAATCCGACTGAACTGTATGTCATATATCGCACACGCCTTCATTTGGCTTCCCATTTCTCTTCTTCTTCCTCATCGCGAACAGATCATTGAACCGAACCATATGCCCCGCATAACACACGCAACTAAAATCTGAACCGTGTTTGATGTATCCGCCATCGCAAACGTTTTGCATCTTTTTTGACGGTTTTTACATCACCGTTTGCAATTAATGCATCGCACATAGTTTCGTCGAACGGTCTCTGATTGTAGTGTCGCGTTAGCAGCATCCTGCAGTAGTGTAAGTGACCGTAGCTCAAGAGGAATACGGTGAGGACTGTGTGTGCTCTGAGTTGCGACTTGGCCTCCTCAACCAGACGTACAGTTGATGCACCAACTGGAACTGATCTACCAAGTTCCATTGTCTTCACCGAGCCTACCTGGTTTCAAATTCCTCAGCCATCTCTTACTTTATTCCGTAGCTAATGAATTTGTGATCTGTGCTCTGACGGATTTGAACTGAAGAATTTCATCATGTTATCTATCATTTCCTCAGTTCATATTCTTCATGCATGTATGAATGTATGATTGCATGTTCTTCAGTCTTACGTATCCGGATTGCATGTACTCTGATTCCATGATTACTTAGTTTCCCTTGTGTTTCTATTTTTGCACTTTGATCTTCATCAAATTCATCAGAGTTTGACAAATTTCTAAAAATCTCCCATTCACCCCCCTCAGGGAGTAAACCTGCGCCTTCAGGAACAAACATACTTACAGGTCAGCTCCTAGGTCGTTCATAAGCTCATTCGTGGACTCGCTGTTCCAAGCGCGTGGAGGCATGCTGTGGAAGGTAAGCTTTGGTAAAAACTCAAGCTCAAAGGGCACCGAGCCCCATCCTGGGTGCCACCGATCAAAACTCACTAGCACGCCATGTAGAACAAAGGCCAGGAATATTCGAGGACACGACTATAGTCGAAAGTTGTTCGGAACCTGACGAAGAAATCATCCAGTGGCGGACATACTTCGATGAGCAAGTCACTTATCGGAATGCCCTGCGCAATGCCAAGAGCTTTGACAAGGTCATCTAGCAAGATGGGAGGCCAGTCGCTATTGATGGTTACCATTAGCACTTTGTTGGCAAACTGGTCGTCGAGTGCCGCCATGCCACTATTGAGCAACAATGCGCAACGCCTGAAAGGAGGACATATCTCAGGATCTCCGGTGGGAGATCCATGTTGAACGGCGACATGATAGTGCGCTTGAGTACAAGGAGTAGAGGAGGGTGATTTGGGTTATCTGGAGTAGGAATCAAGATTCCAAAGGTGGGGGAGGGCGGGGGGATTGGGGATGAAAAGGTAGCATGAATTTAGAACAGACGACAATATGCTCTCGCCGTGCAAGCGCAAGAAAACACCGGTGGCGCCCACATGTCGGTCTAAGAGTCCTTTTTATTTCTTTTTTTTTAGTGCACGGCCTCAGAGTTCATAATTGGCATGTTTGGCATTGCGTCGAAACAAGTGTACATCCTCAAAAAGTCACTAAGCCCAAATTATAACTTGAAAAAGGATACACACACACACACACTGAAGACTTGAGAATGGTGATGCCCTCATTTAGCCCATTAGCAATTCGAAACAATAATATTTCGAAACAACGATATATATACAACATGTAAACACTGACTAGTGACTACTGTTGGCATAAACGGTGAAACATGAAAGTTCATAAGAAGTCTTGCTACACCACGAAAACACACCCATCAACAGCGCTCAGAATGTCATGATCCAGACGAGAATGACTATGGGGAGCCCGACTTATACGGTCGAAACCACCAATTGTGCGTGCATAGTGATCCCAAGGACCAATGTTCACCATAACAGAATATCAAGAGTTTACATCCATTACATAGCATCTTACACAAATAGGACCATTATGGTAAAGTCTTACATAAATAAAGCCTCAAGGGCTAAACACCAAATAAAACGTTGCAACGAAATCTTCGCCGATAAGCTGAACCCATGCCATCTGCCTTAACCCTATAGGATTCTGACTAGGAAATCATCCTAGTTCACATGTTGGTCACCAAAGAACTCTTCTTCGAACTCCTGCTCTTCCATGCCTAGCCAAGTTAATAGCCAGGGACAAGCTAGTAAGTACTTTTGAATGTACTCGCAAACAACCCATGATTGATAACAGAATAATTATGCAAGGCTCTATTACTAAGTTGGCATTTTGCGGAAAGCTAGTTTTTCTTATGCGAGAATGATTGATCACCTTAGAAATTAAGAATCAATATGCAACAAGTATTAAGAGGTTACAGACAGCAACATCAAGAGAGAGTTATGAACAACTGAGCCCCAAGCTCATCGTGACTTCCTCGCGAATCACCTCAACGACATTCCTCAACCCATACTTCCGTAAAATCTGTACATAGTTTAAGCAGCACCACCCAACTGTCCTTGACCATGGACACTGCTATTCCAATAGTTTGACACTCTACAGAGGTTGCACACTTTACCCACAGGATCCGAGGAGCTTCCTTGTCATTCATGACTCGTCGTACGATACGTACTCGAGGTAAGCACCCGGTCACTATCTTTCCCCTGAATGATACTAACATAGTCTCCACTCGATGGTACCCGGCCTTCGTGTCATCCTTTATAAAAGGTCTTGGAACTTGGCACATCTTACATGCACACGAAGGGACCAACGATGTGTCGAGTGCCCTATAAAATAGTCATGGCCGCCTATCCAAGCACGACCCCGTCTCGAAAGTGAATCAGTCACTCCCGCCACCAGTAATGCGGGCACTTTGCTAGTATTGAACAAGGTAATCAATAATGTCTTGTCCCATAATGGGTAGAGTGGTTGTACATGTAAGGTTGGGACGGTCGACAAATCTTCAATCTAATCCGCTTTAAAAATTAAAACACTCACTTGCCTCGGTACACCACTTCTTCACCAAGTGGGGACCTAGCTCATCATCATCTCCAAAGGGCATTAGTGTCACCCGATGGGTTTTTTGAAAGTCTTTGTTAAACCACACTTGTTTCTTTCCTTCCATAAACCTGCCCAGTCTTGCATACCCATGATTCTACAACACCTATCTACTTCCTACCAACACAACTCTCAACAAGGACGGAGTCATGAATAATGCAACTATCAATGGAATAAGCAACAACGGAAAGCCTAGCAAGGTTGCCACTCAAAATATCATGCATCCGGTGTAACAACGAAAAATGCAATAATGACATAAAAGGGGTTCTTCATGGTCAAAGGGATGCTTTCCTTGGTTGGCTTGTTCTTCAAAGTCCTCAAATCCTTCTCCGACTTCTTCTCCAAGAGATTCATCAAATACGGGATCTAACCTCGCAAAGTAACGGAAACAAATAAGGCCATAGCAAAACAGAAGGAAAATAGATGTGATCGGAAAAAAGTCAAACTGCTTTTATTAAATAATAGGGTGAAAACAAAAAATGATAAAATTCTTAGTTTTGGAGTTGGAGCTATGAAAACAGAGATATGGATTTCTAGAGGTGGATTTATATGCTCAAAATTGAATTTGAATTTGAACAGTACAGAGAAGTGTGATGGATATGCATGGAATTTGTACCATAAAAAGGTGGGACTTTTAGAAGAATAATGGAGTTTGAATTATTGCATTTGGACAAGTATTTTATTCTATGGAATTTTCAAAAGTTACAAGAAAATTTGAAAAATAAAAACAACACTATTGGTCTGGGTCGAAATGGGCGAGTCGAGCCGGCACAGAGGCAAAGAGGACCGAGCGAACC
Source organism: Triticum aestivum (assembly GCF_018294505.1). NCBI lineage: Eukaryota > Viridiplantae > Streptophyta > Magnoliopsida > Poales > Poaceae > Triticum > Triticum aestivum. Next base: position 343,724,247 of record NC_057814.1, read on the forward strand.
GGTGCCCACGCTAGGTTTAAACCTGATGGGTGGGGCCAAGTCGCCAGTAGGAGAAGGACGAAGGGAGAGGGAGGTGTGGATGATAGGCGGGCCCCGCCTATCATCCTAACCTCGTGGCAGTGGGGCCGGCGTGCTCACCTATGGTGATGTAGGGCAAAGTGGGAGGAGTGGCTGGCACCATTAAGCTCAGCGTGGAGTCGCCGTTCAGGGGATGCCGGAGTTGGCCATCGGGGAGGCCTGGTTCGCTAGCGACGAGTGGACAGGGCAGCGACGCTTTGGGAGGGGCTTGCTCCGGTCGCCCTGGGCTGCAAACTATGCGGGGGAAAGAGGAGAAATGGTCAGCATGATCGCATGGTTCCAGATTGGGGAAGAACGAGTGCGGTTCCAGATGGGATGGGGGCGTCTCCACCCCCACCCCGCCCCCTAAACCCTAGCCACCAAACCCACCGGCAATCTCCTCATTCAACCATGGAAATTGCCATCTGATCCTGTCATCTCATGCAGCATCTTCTCCTGCATCTTTTGGTTATCATCTCAATGGTTGTTCATGCGGACATCTCATTCGGTTTGGATTTTTCTCCAAGCTTGGGTCTTTCCAAGGAGATCTGGACCAACTTCGAGCGCACGGCACACCCATCCAATAACCCTGGACACTTCATCATCGTGGTTTCATTTGCAAGGCACTCTTTTTGTTTGAATGAGGATAATGTTTCTCTAGCTTTGGAATCTGCCATTGGAGGTTATTGCTCTGAAATGAAGGTATCTTGCTTACGTGATCAAGTTTTTCAAAACAGAAGAAAAATAGAAGTGCTCAAAAAATGTCAAACTACTTTCATTAAATAATAGGGTGAAAACTAAAAATGCTAAAATTCTTAGTTTTGGAGTTAGAGCTATGAAAACAGAGATATGGATTTCTAGAGGCGGATTTATATGCTCAAATTTGAATTTGAATTTGAACAGTACAGAGAAGTGTGATGGATATGCATGGAATTTGTACCATAAAAAGGTGGGACTTTTAGAAGAATAATGGAGTTGGAATTATTGCATTTGGACAAGTATTTTATTCTATGGAATTTTTAGAAGTTACAAGAAAATTTGAAAAAGAAAAACAACACAACTGCTATGGGTCGAAACGGGCGAGTCGAGCCGGCCCAGAGGCAAAGAGGCCCGAGCGGACCGGTGCGCGCGCCAGGTTTAAACCTGATGGGTGGGGCCAAGTCGCCAGTAGGAGAAGGAGGAAGGGAGAGGGAGGTGAGGATGATAGGCAGGCCCCACCTATCATCCTAACCTAGTGGCAGTGGGGCCGGCGTGCTCACCTGTGGCGATGCAGGGCAAAGTGCGAGGAGTGGCTGGCACCATTAAGCTCAGCGTGGAGTCGCCGCTCGGGGGTTGCCGGAGTTGGCCACCGGGGAGGCCTGGTTTGCCAGCGACGAGTGGACAGGGAAGCGATGCTTTGGGAGGGGCTTGCTCCGGTCGCCCTGGGCTGCAAACTACGCGGGAGAAAGAGGAGAAATGGTCAGCGTGATCGCATGGTTCAAGATTGGGGAAGAACGAGTGCGGTTCCAGATGGGATGGGGGCGTCTCCTCCCCCACCCCGCCCCCCTAAACCCTAGCAACCAAACCCACCGGCGATCTCCTCATTCAACCATGGAAATTGCTGTCTGATCCTGTTATCTCACGCAACATCTTCTCCTGCATCTTTTGGTTATCATCTCAATGGTTGTTCATGTGGACATCTCACTCGGTTTGGATTTTTCTCCTGGCTTGGCTCTTTCCAAGGAGATCTGGACCAACTTGGAGCGCACGGTACACCCATCCAATGACACTGGAAACTTCATCATCATGGCTTCATTTGCAAGGCACTCTTTTTGTTTGAATGAGGATAATGTTTCTCTGGCTTTTGAATCTGCCATTGGAGGTTATTGCTCTGATATGAAGGTATCTTGCTTACGTGATCAAGTTTTTTCTTTTCATGTTTCATGCATAGGGGTTGGGTTTTTTGTCCTACACCAAAGAAACTTTGTGTGCCAGCAATTTAAGTGTCATTTCCATCTATGGGGACATGGAGGTTCAGATTGGATCAAAGAGTTTAGGTTATGCAAATGGAGTGCCAACAGGAATGGACTCTGGTTAGTCCTTCCAAGTGTAGGGTTAAGTTGGCCATGAATGCAATGTGTCGTGCACCAGCGGAATCATATCTTCTTTCATCGGGGGATAGGAGATCATCTAAACATACGTTTTGCAACTTTTCTTAATTATCCTGCATGCAAAGGTTATCGTTATCCTGCTACGGCTGAAGAGATCTCAATCGTTCAAAACGATGTGGGTTGTACCCTACATCCCGACGAGCAACTCCAGCCGTCGGTAACCACTCCGCCGCTGGCGTCCAGTGATCTCACGTCGGTGCTTCCTACATCTATGCCACGTTTGATGGAACAAATCTCTGATACACATTCCATATCCTCTATGCAGTTTGGCTTAATCATATCCCCCGTCCGTGATTCCACGGATTCGGTTTCTCGTGAAAATTTGAATTTGATTTTATCTCCTTCCATCCAATCACCTATTCTGGCAGGCCACTCAACCCAAAGCCCATTGAAATTTCTGATGATGAAGTAGAGAGGCCTTCTGATTCGGGGCTGAGCATGCTAATACATTGTTCCTTACAAGAAACCACTACCAAGAAACTACCACTTTCAAACAAGACCTACCAAGAAACCACTACTCTACAAAAATTAGCAAAAACATACCAAAAATTTCTTAATCCGTCGCAATAAACTACCAAGTGTCATTATAGGCACATTTAAACCCATGTCGCCCTTAAGTCAATGCCGTCTATTTGACCGGCAAGCATTATGATTTGTGGGACCTACATGTCAGTCTGGACAAAAATCCCCGAGTCACCTCCTACCTCCGGCCCGTCCACCTAGTCATCCTCGGCTATGGGAGGCAGCTACCACCGCCGGCAGGTGAAGTCAAAAGCACCGGCGGTGGGAGCCCATCTTGTGGCAGCCCGGATGCTAGCTCCATGCTGCGCTCGCGACTACTAGCTAGCCAAGCTAGCACACACCATGCTGGATGCATCCAGCTGCTTGTCTGCAAGGTTTGCTAGCTAGGTTGGCACGGCGGTGCGCCGGCTTGCTCTTGCGTGCTGCACTAAGGCTAGCCATCTGGCTCAAGCGAAGGCTACCGCGGCAGCTTGCTCGTGTGTGAGCCGTGCTCCGGCCATCCATCCAACCCGTGCAGAGGCCAGCGCGGCATCGGCCCGTCCGGCGGAGCGGCGACCACCTCGCTCATCACCGGCGCCAGCGATGAACACAAATACGAGCTGTTTGAAGTAATGTTTAGGAAAAATAATGATTGAAGGAGGAAGAAGAGGATAGATACTTAGATGTGGGTCCCTCGTGTCTTAATGGTTAACACAATGGTCAAACAGACGATGTTGTTTTAAGGTGCCTCTTCAGCATGGACGTGTGGGCCAACCCTGTCATAAACGAGTTTAAACTAGCCTAATTGGCGCCAGGTAGTAGTTTTTTGGCGCAGATTAAGAAATTTTGGGTATGTTTTTGCTAGTTTTTGATAGAGGCGAGGGTGTCCCGATCTTTCGATGAGATGATAACTATCGATTTGGTGGAGTCGACTTTGACGATCCGACTACAAACGTGCACGACGTTGCGCCTTAGCAATCGCTAAACCAATCTCCTGAGGTTACTGACGATGCCGGAAGCACGATCAGCCTGACCACGAAGGTCTATTCCTGCAAGCAATCGAAGAACGAGCAAGAATATGATAATGCAATCTGAATATTGCGAATATATATGAAGTATTGATAATGGTGGGAATCCGTAAGCGGTCTTGGTCTGGTCGTTGGACACAAACGAAGTACACGAAGTTGCAATGGCTAACTTTTAACTAAACAAATTCCAAGGAAAAAGCTACTAGATGGATCTACTTATATAGGAGCAAGGGGTGGCGGCCAAGGAGGTGGGAGGACGTCCCAAGGCAGCCTAAAACCAACCCTAGGTCGTACAAGGCTCATGGGCCCAAGTGGAGGTGATGCAACACCTTTGGACTTGTAGTTTGACTCGGATTCTGGTGCAACGTCAGATTGTTTCGACCATAACTCAATGCTCCGGACGAATTTAAAGGTGAATCCAATTGGGTTGGAAAGAGCACGAAATCTAGTTTCCAACAAAAAAAGAATCACCCAATTCGGAGTCCGTATGAAAAAGTTGTTGGCGTTTTGAGTCAGGTATGTCTGTGCAGTCCGAATCTGAATCCAGAACGTGAGAGACTTGGACTCTATCTTCTCTTGGCCCAAAAGTGACGTGAGAGGACTTTTTGAACAGAACCTAAACTTCTCCTTTTGCCTTATCTTCATATGTGGATTGTACAAATGTCCCATACACCTGCAATTAGACAAAACACAAAAGTGTGTGAAGTATTTTTGTTCTGGATAACATAAATAGATTATTGAATAGTTTGCACTAGAAATCACCTGACAAATATGCATGTATGCAATATTTTTGGTCGTATCCAAGGTAGTCATGTCCTCATCATCCTCCCCTTCTTGAAAACAAAGCCGTCCTCGGCGTTGCTTAATCTGAAATGTGGCTAACAAAAGAGACAAGGTGTACATGTTGTATATGTATATGTCATCCATTTTTACTTCCCGTGGATTTTGCACATATGACACATGTATACATGAGTAACTTTCATAGTTAATAAAATATAAAGCCAAAATATTATCACAAGAAGTAGAAGGCATGAAAGTATTGCAACTCAGTTTGCACATATAAGTGAAGCTCTTATTCATATGAAAAGATGGACAATATTCATCATTAAACCATCCCAACATTGATGAACCATCACCAAGATTAGAGGTCATATCAAAATGATTAAACATTGGCACAATTATTTTCAAACATATTTGATCCAAATCTGATTTATTCCCTGATTCACTTGATTCTTTTGCATCGATAGTTAATTCAATGGGCTCACTCAAAATTGTTTGATCACATGGCAAAGTCAAATCATCAACATAGTCCTCTAAGGTAGCTGGTGTGATCAAAGTAGTGGGTAGCTCACCGCATGGTGCACTTAAATTGACAAGACATTCATCATACTCATGTGGAAGTGGAAGATTAGTACCTTTGTCATTACCTCTTATGATCAACTCAGATGAGGTAGGCACTCTCGGTGATGATGTGTCACATGGTGGAGGTGATGTAGTCCTCACAACAACGGATGTGGTTGTCATAGTATGCTTAGTAGTTGAAGGGACAACCGTATCAACTCTTGGAATGTGCATCTCGCGCTTGTTCTCCTTGTGCGCAACACGTCGTTTTATTTCCTGTTCCGCTTTGCAAGCAAGATGAAACAAATGGTCCATAGGATAACACTCTTCATGTATTAGTATCTCCTGAATGTCACGATTTAATCCTCCCCAAAATCTATCCATAAAATCTTCTTCACTTTCTTCTAAAGAGGAATGCAGCAAGGTAGTTTGTAAAGTATCATAATATTTCGTTACGGTGTCACTACCTTGTTTTAAATGTTGCAACTTTGTAATCATGTCACGAGTATAATAAGCGGGAACGAATGTATGTCGCATGGCAAGTTTCAAATCATCCCAAGTAGTAGGTATATCATTAGGGTGTAACCGACAATATTCACTCCACCAAACTACAGCATAACCAGTGAAAGAACCAACCGCAACCTTAACTTTTTTACGTACATCAAAATTATTGGAAGCAAATATATTATTTAGGTCAAACTCCCATTCAATATATAAAGCAGGTCTAAAACGGCCATTAAATGGTGGTATAGAAACATTAACCTGATCATGTGCATTTGGATGTTTGTGCACCTCTCGTGACGGTTGTGGTATTTGCATAGGTGATGGCACATCTCCCACGATCGACAAACCCCATGAATTGACTCTAGATCCTGTCATGATTAGTAGAAACAAGAAACAAAATTCAAGAATAATGTTCCTATGAACTACTAGGATGTGGTGGTAAAGCGCTCACAGTAAAGCAAATATCAATATCTTACAAGTTCTTACCAAGCAGCAGGTGGTGACAGGCAACCAGCGGTGTCAAATAACTCCAAAGATTGAGTAAAGCGATTGCCAGGGGAACGTACGTATACACGGTGTAGAAATATGTGGAGCTGGGTTGGCTATATATGGTAGCAAAATATTAGCAATAATCAATTCAGAGATGCAATGTTGAATAAACGCTCAACGACGGTACTGTGCTGGTCCTAGGCTAGACCGGACTAGAGACGCGAGCCTAGAACACTAATGAGGTCACGGCGTAGCACAACTAGCATCAATGAAGGATACTAAGTAGCTCTGGACAGCAAGATATAAGTGAAGATCACAACGGCAGTAAAGATAATGATGAAAAACAACTGCCAAGCAGGATATACAACAACTCTCTCCAACTTTCCTCTTGAAAAGTTTGTGCCAATTTTCTGATAATTTTTTTCAAAGAATGCTACTAACTCAAGCTTTCCAATGCAAAAAGAATCACTCAATTCCGAGTTGATATGAGGAGTGAAAGAATTCTGGAACTGGCTTGAAAAACTGGAATAAGCTGTGTCCGTGAATTTCGGAGGGCAAAAAGACCTATTTAGAAGACGATTTTGAGGTATCAAATATTGAACTTGTCTCTGCAACTATTTAGATGCGGCTCGTCGCTAGCTCTCATTTGAGTACTCGTGGAGTCAAAACGGACTTCGTATGAGGAAGTTATGCCTGTTTTACTAAACAGTGCACAAAACAGATTCCAATCCGAATTCAACTACGAGATCGAGTCTAGATAGATCCGAATTTTGTTTTTTTCTTCTCTTTTTTTTCCTCACACTTTTTTTCTTTCTCTTTTTTTTGACTTCTTTTTCTTTCTTTTTTCTCTCTTTTTTTCTCTGTCTTTTTTTTCTCTCCCTCTTTCCAAGACAAACTAGATAAGATGCAGATTGGATCAAGCGAAGATGTGAACGACCTCAACTATGATTGTGACAATGAACTATGGGTAGCACGTGGTGGAATTTGATGGATGGTGTGGTGGACAGCAGAAGGGATAACGATGCAGCGGCGACGTGACTAATGTGAACAGAACTCGAAACTCTAAACGAACTAGACCCTAAGACCAGCAACTCGACACGACGATGCAACCGATAATTCAATAATGCAAGCAATGAATAGAAAATTGCAAAGGCTCAGACTGGCTTGGACAAAAGGATGAATAGATCTAACTTTTTTGTGGCTTTTTCTTGGACAATAGGTAAGAAAATAAATCTAATCTAGGAGAAACTGGAAATTCTCACCGAGCAACCTGAAAACTGATACCACTTGATAGAGGCGAGGGTGTCCCGATCTTTCGATGAGATGATAACTATCGATTTGGTGGAGTCGACTTTGACGATCCGACTACAAACGTGCACGACGTTGCGCCTTAGCAATCGCTAAACCAATCTCCTGAGGTTACTGACGATGCCGGAAGCACGATCAGCCTGACCACGAAGGTCTATTCCTGCAAGCAATCGAAGAACGAGCAAGAATATGATAAAGCAATCTGAATATTGCGAATATATATGAAGTATTGATAATGGTGGGAATCCGTAAGCGGGTCTTGGTCTGGTCGTTGGACACAAACGAAGTACACGAAGTTGCAATGGCTAACTTTTAACTAAACAAATTCCAAGGAAAAAGCTACTAGATGGATCTACTTATATAGGAACAAGGGGTGGCGGCCAAGGAGGTGGGAGGACGTCCCAAGGCAGCCTAAAACCAACCCTAGGTCGTACAAGGCTCATGGGCCCAAGTGGAGGTGATGCAACACCTTTGGACTTGTTGTTTGACTCGGATTCTGGTGCAACGTCAGATTGTTTCGACCATAACTCAATGCTCCGGACGAATTTAAAGGTGAATCCAATTGGGTTGGAAAGAGCACGAAATCTAGTTTCCAACAAAAAAAGAATCACCCAATTCGGAGTCCGTATGAAAAAGTTGTTGGCGTTTTGAGTCAGGTATGTCTGTGCAGTCCGAATCTGAATCCAGAACGTGAGAGACTTGGACTCTATCTTCTCTTGGCCCAAAAGTGACGTGAGAGGACTTTTTGAACAGAACCTAAACTTCTCCTTTTGCCTTATCTTCATATGTGGATTGTACAAATGTCCCATACACCTGCAATTAGACAAAACACAAAAGTGTGTGAAGTATTTTTGTTCTGGATAACATAAATAGATTATTGAATAGTTTGCACTAGAAATCACCTGACAAATATGCATGTATGTAATATTTTTGGTCGTATCCAAGGTAGTCATGTCCTCATCAGTTTTTGTAAAGTAATTTCTTCCTAGGGCTGGTTGAAAGTGGTAGTTTTCTGTTAAATACCATACATACTGTAAGTAGGAGTGAAAGTTAAGCTTTGGAAGCCAATAAGCACGGCTGGTTACATATTGCCTATGTGTACGTAATTCAAACTAAATATCGACCATGAGTGATTAATATCTTGATGAAAAACTCGAAACTATGGAAATACTAGCAATGTGCACGTGCGTTGCAACCAATCATAAGTACAATAATACTTATTCACAAACTTGATAGAAAACACTCTTATTTTGATATACATATATCACTAAAAAAATATTATGTTTCAGTCAGAATATATTCCTCGGGCAGTTTTGATGAGGTGAGGGTGGGATGTGGTTGGTTTTAAGATACTAAGGGGTTTTCTACAAATTGGAGTAGAGAAGTGGGATGTTGTTACAAAAAGGCAGCAACTTACTTCACAGTCGTTAGATGTAGATTGATGTGGAATGCTACCTAGCATAATCTTGATCATGTATCAAATCATGGCATGAATATTCAGACACGAGTGATTCAAAGCAATAGTCTATCATTTGACATAAAAACAATAATACTTCAAGCCTACTAATAAAGCAATCATGTATTTTCAAAATAACATGGCCAAAGAAAGTTATCCCTACAAAATCATATAGTCTGGCTATGCTCCATCTTCACCACACAAAATATCCAAATCATGCACAACCCCGATGACAAGCCGAGCAATTGGTTCATACTTTTTAACGCGTTTCAGCTTTTTCAACCCTCACGCAATACATGAGCGCAAGCTATGGATATAGCACTATGGGTGGAATAGAATATGATGATGGAGGTTGTGTGGAGAAGACAAAAAGGGAGAAAGTCTCACATCGACGCGGCTAATCAACGGGCTATGGAGATGCCCATCAATTGATGTCAATGTGAGGAGTAGGGATTGCCATGCAACGGATGCACTAGAGCTATAAGTATATGAAAGCTCAAATTGAAACTAAGTGGGTGTGCATCCAACTTGCTTGCTCATGAAGACCTAGGGCATTTGAGGAAGCCCATCGTTGGAATATACAAGCCAAGTTCTATAATGAAAGTTCCCACTAGTATATGAAAGTGATAACTCAAGAGACTCTCTATATGAAGAACATGGTGCTACTCTGAAGCACAAGTGTGGTAAAAGGATAGTAACATTGCCCCTTCTCTCTTTTTCTCTCATTTTTTTTATTTTTTTGGGCCTTTTCTTTTTTTTGGCCTTCTTATTTTTATTTTTTATTTTTTCGTCCGGAGTCTCATCCCGACTTGTGGGGGAATCATAGTCTCCATCATCCTTTCCTCACTGGGGTAATGCTCTAATAATGATGATCATCACACTTTTATTTACTTACAACTCAATATTACAACTCGATACTAGAACAAAGATATGACTCTATATGAATGCCTCCGGCGGTGTACCGGGATGTGCAATGATCTAGCGTAGCAATGACATCAAAAAATGGACAAGCCATGAAAACATCATGCTAGCTATCTTACGATCATGCAAAGCAATATGACAATAAATGCTCAAGTCATGTATATGATGATGATGGAAGTTGCATGGCAATATATCTCAGAATGGCTATGGAAATGACATGATAGGTAGGTATGGTGGCTGTTTTGAGGAAGATATAATGACGCTTATGTGTGATAGAGCGTATCGTATCACGGGGTTTGTATGCATCGGCGAAGTTTGCACCAATTCTCGAGGTGAGAAAGGGCAATGCACGGTACCGAAGAGGCTAGCAATGATGGAAGGGTGAGAGTGCGTATAATCCATGGACTCACATTAGTCATAAAGAACTCATATACCTATTGCAAAAGTTTATTAGCCCTCGAAGCAAACTACTACTACGCATGCCCCTAGGGGGATAGATTGGTAGGAAAAGACCATCGCTCGTCCCCGACCGCCACTCATAAGGAAGAAAATCAATAAATACCTCATGCTCCGACTTCGTTACATAACGGTTCACCATACGTGCATGCTACGGGAATCACAAACCTCAACACAAGTATTTCTACTAATCCACAACTACCCACTAGCATGACTCTAATATCACCATCTTTATATCGCAAAACTATTGCAAGGAATCAAACATATCATATTCAGTGATCTACAAGTTTTATGTAGGATTTTATGACTAACCATGTGAATGACCAATTCCTGTCATCTATCTAAATAGATATAAGTGAAGAAAGAGAGTTTAATTCTTTCTACAAAAGATATGCCCACGCTCTAACAAGTATAAGTGAAGCAAAAGAGGATTCTACAAATGGCGGTTTTCTATGTGAAGAGAAACAGGCAATCCAAACTTCAAATGATATAAGTGAAGCACATGAAGCATTCTATAAAGCCATACTCAAAGAATATAAGTGAAGTGCAATGAGCATTATATAAATCAACCAAGGACTATCTCATACCAGCATCGTGCATAAAAGAGAAGTGAAAACTAAATGCAAAAGACGCTCCAAGATTGCACATATCGCATGAACGAAACGAATCCGAAAACATACCGATACTTGTTGAAGAAAGAGGGGATGCCTTCCGGGGCATCCCCAAGCTTAGACGCTTGAGTCTCCTTGAATATTTACTTGGGGTGCCTTGGGCATCCCCAAGCTTGAGCTCTTGCCTCTCCTTCTCCTCACATCGAGACCTTCTCGATCATCGAACACTTCATCCACACAAAACTTCAACAGAAAACTCAGTAAGATCCGTTAGTATAATAAAGCAAATCACTACTCTAAGTACTGTTGCAAACCAATTCATATTTTGTTTTTGCATTGTATCTATTGTAATATAACTTCTCCATGGCTTAATCCACTGATATAAATTGATAGTTTCAGCAAAACAAGCAAACTATGCATCAAAAATAGAATCTGTCTAAAACAGAATAGTCTGTAATAATCTGAACATTCACCATACTTCTCATACTTGAAACATTCTGCCAAAATTAGGAAAATTAAAAAATTTGTATAGAAAGACAGTGCAAAAAGAATCAGAACCATTTGACGTTCCAGTAAAAAATGTAAAATCGCGCACTACAGCCAAAGTTTCTGTCCTGCACCGTACAAACCAACAGGCATTGTAAACATCCTAAAGGCAAACCTTGGCACATAATTTTTATAATACAATGGAATTGTACAAGGGGATAATTATTTTTGTTGAAAAGTTTCTGTAATTAAGACTCGCAAAGTTTCCATGGGCATGAACAAAGTTCAAGGACGTCCCCCTCTTTCATAATGCTCGTTTATCTCACTTTCACTTTTCTTTTTGAAAAGTTTTGGGTTCCCCTCTTTATTTTTTTATTTTTAAACTTTATAAAAGCACTCAACAGAAATAAATGACTCTCTAAAACTTCCGGGTTGTCTCCCTCGCAGCGCTTTCTTTAAATCCATTAAGCTAGGCATATAGTGCTCAAGTATTGAATCCACCCGGATCCCAAGGTATATAAAAACCAATTTTAATTAGCAATGATTTGGCATTTAGTAGTGAGCACAAAGCAACATATATCAAGCAAATACGAAGCCTGACTCTCCTCCTATGCATCGGCATGTCATAAAAGAACAATTCATGCACACATAGTAAAGGCCAATGCATAGTATAAATAGTTTCTTGCAATTTTTTTGTGTTGGAGACATAGAGAGGTGGAGATATAGTTCCTCTCTCATAATAATAGCAAGTAGGAGCAGCAAGCACATGCATATTATGTTCATCAAAAGCATCATGTGCAACGGTAAAAGGCAACCCATCAATATAATCCTTAATAAAGGCAAACTTCTCCGATATAATGTAGTCGGGAGAATTCAAAAAGATAATAGGACTATCATGCGTGGGTGCAATAGCAACAATTTCATGCATAACATAAGGAACTATAGCAAGTTCATCTCCATAAGCATAATTCATATTGGCATCTTGGCCACAAGCATAGCAAGCATCATCAAAAAGGGATATTTCAAAAGAATCAACGGGATCATAACAATCATCATAGCATTCATCCTTCGGTAAGCACGAAGGGAAATTAAACAATGTATGAGTTGAAGAGTTACTCTCAGTAGAAGGTGGGCACGGGTAGCTAATCCGCTCTTCCTCCTTTTGTTCTTCGCTCTCCTCATCATCTTTTTCATCCAATGAGCTCACAGTTTCATCAATTTCTTCTTCCATAGATTCCTGCAAAATATTAGTCTCTTCTTGGACAGCGGAGACTTTCTCAATAAATGCATCAATATCGGAATTGAATTCATAATTGGCATAGCAATATTTAAGGATAGCTAAATTTTCAGGTCTATAAACAACATCATAAAGATTTTCAAACTCTTTGAACATAGATTCAATTTCATAAGCACCCATAAAAGCAACAAATTCTTCTATTTGTTCCACATCATAGTAATCATATATACCTTTAGCATAAGAAGCCAAGGTTTCATTATCATCAAATTTGCATGAAAAGGGAAGGTGTGGAGACTTCATCCTAGAGCAACAAGTATAATCATATCTCAAGCATAGTTGCCTAGCATACCAATGCAACATATGAATTTGATCCCATAATAGTTTCCCTTTTTGTGTCAAGCGATAATCCCTAAAGTATTCACGTTGATCCAACGTGTTTCCCATAACATAGTTGAATGGGGTTTTCTCAGGATTATTAAAGTAGTACATAATGTCTATCACATAACGAGCATCGAGGGTTTTAGGAGGTTCCCCATCTCCATGAGCAGCAAGTACACCTAATTTTTTTGGTATTTCGAGTTCCATATCCATAACTAAAGATAAAGGACAACTAAGAACAACAAATAAAAATTACTTAGTGATAAAGCAAACAAGCACACACGAGAATATTCACCCCACGCTATTGCTCCCCGGCAACGGCGCCAGAAAAAGGTCTTGATAACCCACAAGTATAGGGGATCAATTGTAGCCTCTTTCGATAAGTAAGAGTGTCGAACCCAACGAGGAGCTAAAGGTAGAACAAATATTCCCTCAAGTTCTATCGACCACCGATACAACTCTATGCACGCTTAGCGTTTGCTTTACCTAGAACAAGTATGAAACTAGAAGTACTTTGTAGGTGTTGTTGGATAGGTTTGCAAGAATATAAAGAACACATAAATAAAAACTAGGGGCTGTTTAGATAAAGACACAATAAAGTAAATATAGCGAGTGTGGAAAAGTGGTGGTAGGAGTTGCGAAATTGTCCCTAAGCAATTGACTACTTTACTAGACCGATAGCAAGTATTATGTGGGAGAGGCCACTACTAGCATGTCATCCCTGACTTGGAATTCTATGCACTTATGATTGGAACTATTAGCAAGCATCCGCAACTACTAACGTTCATTAAGGTAAAACCCAACCATAGCATTAAGATATATTGGTCCCCCTTCAATCCCGTATGCATCAATTTCTATGCTAGGTTGAAGCTTCTGTCACTCTTGCCCTCCAATACATAGTCCTATCAACATACAACTAACCCTATGGTGTGATCCACGCGCGCGCTCATATGATGGGCACCAAAGGACAGCAACATAACCACAAGCAAATTAAATCAATCATAGCAATTCATCAACCACCGATAGGACAACGAAAATCTACTCAGACATCATAGGATGGCAACACATCATTGGATAATAATATAGAGCATAAAGCACCATGTTCAAGTAGAGGGTACAGCGGGTTGCGGGAGAGTGGACCGCTGTAGATAGAGGGGGGAAGGTGATGGAGATGTTGGTGAAGATGGCGGAGGTGTTGGTCAAGATCGCGGTGATGATGATGGTGGCCACGGCAGCGTTCCGGTGCCACCGGAAGAGAGGGGGAGAGGGGACCCCTTCTTCTTCTTCCTTGACCTCCTCCCTAGATGGGAGAAGGGTTTCCCCTTTGGTCCTTGGCCTCCATGGCATGGGAGGGGCGAGAGCCCCTCCGAGATTGGATCTGTCTCTCTATCTCTCTCTGTTTCTGCGCTCTGGTATTCTGCCCTTTCACTGTTTCGTATATATATGGAGATCCGTAACTCCGATTGGATTGAAACCTTCGCCCAGATTTTTCTTTGAAAATTAGCTTTCTTGCGGCCAAAGAAGAGCAGCAACTGCCTTATGGGGGGCCCACGAGGGTCAGGGGCGCGCCCAGGGGGGTGGGGCGTGCGCCCCTGCCTCGTGCCCCCCTCGGGCACCGTCTCGCGTTGATTCTTCTGCCCATATTTTCCAAATATTCCAAAAATATTCTCCGTCCGTTTTTGTCCCGTTTGGATTCCGTTTGATATGGGGTTTCTGCGAAACATAAAACATGCAACAAACAGGAACTGGCGGTGGGCACTGGATCAATATGTTAGTCCCAAAAATAGTATAAAAAGTTGCCAAAAAGTATATGAAAGTTGTATAATATTGGCATGGAACAATCAAAAATTATAGATACGACGGAGACGTATCATAGATCTAATGGTCAGAATTGACGGATAGCAGACACACCATCATCACCAACTAAGTCTCTTATAGGAGTATAAGTATGGAAATACAAACGTATTATTGATACTTGTTTCCATGAACTTGGATCTACGTTCTATTCAACGGCTGAGCATGTGGGGCCTTAGCACGATGGCTTCCCGACTGTGTAAAACAAGGTTTTCTCGTCACCGATAAGGATGGGGTGACAGCGGCGCGAATTGGGCTTACTCTAGTGTGCACAAGTAACGTTGCTGGCAATACTCAAAGGCTAGTTTGATAGGAAAGGTACACAAAATGGGCTTTGGGTTTATCAATGCAATGGCAAGGAGTGGACAAAGATGTCGTTGAAGTTACCGTCCTTCCTTACGGTTGAGGGTGCCAAAATGGTGGAGCGGTTGTTGTCGATGACGAGTCCTTGGTATCATGAGCCTTGGTTGATCACGAATTTGGAGCCCCTACCCTTGTTTTCTAGCCTTGTTTTGTTGATTTTGTCCCAAATTCGAAAACTCCCAGAAAAATAGCCCTCCCAATTCTTTTTGTGATTTGTTGGTGTGATAAAGTTTTGTTGGATCTGATCCGTGGATTTCGTGTGTAGCAGGTAGATCTAGCTTTTCCCTAATTTCCATCCACGAAATCTCTCGAATTTTGCCCCGGAATTGCCTTTTTCCATCGTGAGTTCATCGAGTTCATCTCGGATTTGGAGGCCCGGACATCCGGCCCGTGCCCCCGGACATTCGGCCGGACCGCTCGGACATCCGGCCTCCCGCAGCACCACTTCCATCCACTGCTCCGTTTCCCGCCTAACTCTCACCAATTTTGACCGAGCATACCACCATCACTTCCGCATACCACCACCGCTTTCAGCAACCACCACCTCTTACCCTCTACCAAACTCTGACAATTTTGACACGCTTTGTTTTTAGAATTTGAGTTGCAGTTTCCGTTTCCTAACGCGTTTCGGCAACTTAGGGACGGTTCGACATCAGCATCACCGCCGCTCATCTTCGCCATGGACTCATCATCGACAACAATCGCTCCACCATTTTGACACCCTCAACTGTAAGCAAGGACGGTAACTTTGACGACATATTTGTCTACTCCTTGCCATTGCATTGATAACCCCATAGCCCATTTTGCGTACCTTTCCTACCGATACTAGCCTTTGAGTATTGTCGGCAACGTTACTTGTGCACATTAGTGATCATAGTTCCCACTGAATACATACCATATCATCTTGGTACATTTCTTGGTATCATCTATTGTGTCACAAGGTTATCATCGCATATACGCAATTGCTATCTTGGTTCATAAATTTTTGCATAAGAGGCCAAAGAAAGAGCTCAAAAGAGAAAGAGCCAAACAAGCTTTTAAGCAAAAGGAAAAGATAAGCAAAGAGCTTTTAAGCAAGAACCATAGCATCATATACATTAAGATTGTCATAATCGATCATCTTGGATCAAATCATCGGAACACCATACATATTAGCATCCTTGGGATAAAAGTCGCTACATTTTGCTTAGTAGGTTGTGCACAAGTTTCATATCCGCCTATTGTGCATTCGAGCTAGCGTCTGTCTAGCTTTGTGCAACAAGAGAATTTTCGTGGACTCCACATTTTGGCTCATTCCTCGGTTGCACGACCCCATCTATCTATTCGTGTGTGTGTTTCCGTGTAACATATCTTGCTATGGGTCTACAGGTTGCATTTGCAAATTTGTGAATCTTTTCCAACATTATTGAGTCTCACTAACAATTGCATAAATTTGGTGCCACCATCCTAACCAAGCTCCACCATAATCTTTCTTTGTGTAGGTGTGAAAGATTGATGAGATACGGTACCAATTGCGCTATTTCGTTCTTACATCATTGAGTGATCTTTGATCCATTCTCAACATCGGTCAAGGTACATTTGGTATTGTTCTTCCTTTCTTCCACTCACACATTTACTTGGAATGATGGATAGGCCAACAACTTCTACCAACCCACTCTTCATCAAGCAAGACGAGGACCCTAACACCTACGTCACCAAGAACCACCTATACGGCGCACAAAGAGCATTGCATCAAGAACAAAAAGCATCTAGCGACCGCATCGACAATCTCGGCACCAACTTGCGACATTCCAAGCAACGTACAAGAAACTACTTCAACAACAAGCTCGACGAACAAAAACAAGAAAACAATGCAAGAATGGACGAGATTCGTGCCTTGTTGGTCAACCGCTCTTCTACCACTTTGTCATAATCAAGACGGAGCCACTCGAGTCGACATTCCGACGACACCATCTCCGGCTCAAGTACACCGACATCAAACACTCTTCGACGAGCCGCGTGCCAAGACCGTCATGCAAACCGCAATCCTCTACACGACACCGATCCTCAAGTGCAACTTCTAGCGCAAGAACATCGACATCGAGCACGCCAATAGCAAGACGAGCAAGATGCCGAAGCTCCCCGTAAACAACAACAACGGCGTGAAGCTCAAGCACTTGAGGCGCAATGTGCCCTCCGAGACACAAGTTGTACTGTTGCCGCACGCAACCGACATACGCGTGAGCAAGACGAAGCACTTCACGGTGAAGTTCAAGAGAGGAACTATCAAGCACGATTGCACCGACAAGTTCCACAAGCTAGACAAGAACCACAAGTTCGCCAAGAGCAACAAGACAATGGAAATCCTACACGCCACGACCAAGTTGAGGGCGACAATCCCCACATCAAGGACGTCATTGATGACCCACAAGTGTAGGGGATCTATCGTAGCCTTTTCGATAAGAGTGTCGAACCCAACGAGGAGCAGAAGGAAATGATAATCGGTTTTCAGCAAGGTATTCTCTGCAAGCACTGAAATTATCGGTAACAGATAGTTTTGTGATAAAGTAATTTGTAACGGGTAACAAGTAACAAGTGTAAATAAAGTGCAGCAAGATGGCCCAATCCTTTTTGTAGCAAAGGACAAGCCTGGACAAACTCTTATATAGAGAAAAGTGCTCCCGAGGACACATGGGAATTATCGTCAAGCTAGTTTTCATCACGTTCATATGATTCGCGTTCGGTACTTTGATAATTTGATATGTGGGTGACCGGTGCTTGGGTGCTGTCCTTACTTGGACAAGCATCCCACTTATGATTAACTCCTATTGCAAGCATCCGCAACTACAAAAGAAGTATTAAGGTAAACCTAACCATAGCATGAAACATATGGATCCAAATCAGCCCCTTCCAAAGCAACGCATAAACTAGGGTTTAAGCTTCTGTCACTCTAGCAACCCATCATCTACTTATTTCTTCCCAATGCCTTCCTCTAGGCCCAAACAATGGTGAAGTGTCATGTAGTCGACGTTCACATAACACCACTAGAGGAGAGACAACATACATCTCATCAAAATATCGAACGAATACCAAATTCACATGACTACTAATAGCAAGACTTCTCCCATGTCCTCAGGAACAAACGTAACTACTCACAAAGCATATTCATGTTCATAATTAGAGGGGTATTAATATGCATAATGGATCTGAACATATGATCTTCCACCAAATAAACCAACTAGCATCAACTACAAGGAGTAATCAACACTACTAGCAACCTACACGTACCAATCCCAGACTTGGAGACAAAGATTGGATACAAGAGATGAACTAGGGTTTTAGAGGAGATGGTGCTGGTGAAGATGTTGATGGAGATTGGCCCCCACCCGATGAGAGGATCGTTGGTGATGACGATGGCGATGATTTCCCCCTCCCGGAGGGAAGTGTCCCCGGCAGAACAGCTCCGCCAGAGCCCTAGATTGGTTCCGCCAAGGTTCCACCTTGTGGCGGCGGAGTCTCATCCCGAAATCTTGCTTATGATTTTTTCTCAGACGAAAGACTTCATATAGCAGAACATGGGCACCGGAGGGCCACTAGGGGGCCCACGAGGCAGGGGGGGCGCGCCCAGGGGGTAGGGCGCGCCCCCACCCTCGTGGCCAGGGTGTGGGCCCCCTCTGGCATTTTCTTCGCTCGGTATTTTTTATTATTTCCAAAAATAACTTCCGTGGAGTTTCAGGACTTTTGGAGTTGTGCAGAATAGGTCTCTAATATTTGCTCCTTTTCCAGCCCAGAATTCCAGCTGCCGGCATTCTCCCTCTTCATGTAATCCTTGTAAAATAAGAGAGAATAGGCATAAGTATTGTGACATAATGTGTAATAACAGCCCATAATGCAATAAATATCGATATAAAAGCATGATGCAAAATGGACGTATCAACTCCCCCAAGCTTAGACCTCGCTTGTCCTCAAGCGGAAGCCGATAACGATAAATATGTCCACATGTTTAGAGATAGAGGTGTCGATAAAATAAAATACGGACATGAGGGCATCATGATCATTCTTATAACAGCAACATATATGGATATTGTCATATGGTTTCTTATGCTCAAGTAATAATTCTATTCACAATGCAAAGTATGAATCAGAAACTTTATTGAGAACTAACAAACGATAATCTCAGTCATTGAGGCAATTGCAATTTATCATAACATCGGAAAGAGTCTATGTAAGAGCTTTTCAGCAAGTCCACATACTCAACTATCATTTAGTCTTTCACAATTGCTAACACTCACGCAATACTTGTGGTTACAGAGTTTTAATCGGACACAGAGAAATATAGGGGCTTATAGTTTCACCTCCCAACCTTTTACCTCAAGGGTAATGTCAACAATAATAGTTCATGCTAACTTACATCCAATTGGATATATATCAGGATCTTTCCAACACACTGTGCTTGCCAAAGGATAGAATGTAAAAAGGAAAGGTGAAGATCACCATGACTCTTGCATAAGGTAGAAGATAAAAGTAAAAGGTAGGCCCTTCGCAGAGGGAAGCAGAGGTTGTCATGCGCTTTCAGGGTTGGATGCACAAAATCTTAATGTGAAAGAACGTCACTTTATATTGCCACTTGTGATATGGACCTTTATTATGCAGTCCGTCGCTTTTATTTCTTCCACATCACAAGATCGTATAAAGCTTATTTCCTCCACACTAATCAATCATACATATTTAGAGAGAACTTTTTATTGCTTGCACCGATGACAACTTACTTGAAGGATCTTACTCAATCCATAGGTAGATATGGTGGACTCTCATGGCAAAACCGGGTTTAAGGGAATTTGGAAGCACAAGTAGTATCTCTACTTGGTGCAAAGAATTGGCTAGCATGAGGGAGAAAGGCAAACTCAACATGTTGGATGATCCATGACAATATACTTTATCTCAGATATAAGAAAACATGACCCATTACGTTGTCTTCCTTGTCCAACATCAACTCTTTAGCATGTCACATTTTAATGAGTGCTCACAATCATAAAAGATGTCCAAGATAGTATATTTATATGTGAAACCTCTCTTTCTTTATTACTTCCTATTAATTGCAACGATGACCAAAACTATGTTTGTCAACTCTCAACAACTTTTAATCATCATACTCTTTATATGTGAAGTCATTACTCTCCATAAGATCAATATGATCTCTTTTTATTTGTTTTTGTTCTTTCTTTTTCTTTTATTCCCTCAAGATCATAGCAAGAAAATCAAGCCCTTGACTCAACACTAATCTTTATTATATAGCTCACGGACCCGATTACATAGAGGGATCATAAAGCAAAACTCACGACTAGATCATACTAAAACTTTATTCTACTAGATCAAGATATTACTAAAAGGATCGAACTAAGAAAAACGATAAAGATAGGGGTGTGATGGTGATACGATACCGGGGCACCTCCCCCAAGCTTGGCAGTTGCCAAGGGGAGTGCCCATACCCATGTGATTATATCTCTTTCTTCGGGGATGGTGATATGATATTCTTGGCGATGATTCCCCTCAGGATACGATTCTCCTCCTCGAGCTTATTGACTTGCTATTTGAGGTCCATTATTTCCTTACGAAGCTTTCCTGTAACGGCTAAAGCTCCTTGCACCCAAGGGTGTTGCCTATGCGGGAGAACAAGTGACACTCTTCTTCATATTTTCATAAGAAAGAAATCTAACATTGGAAGGGATAACCGAGTTTGGAATAGCCGAGCTCTGTAGTTCCCCCATCATGAATCCGGCCCGGAAGTGAGAAGTGACTTCTTGATCCTCCTCCATGGCATCTATCCTTTTTAAGTCGGCCTCCATCTCTTCCTTAGTTGCTGGCCCAAAGTGGTCAGCATCGCTGTTTGTTCCTGGTCCCGGTGTCGGATGAGACACCCGGCTCTCCCCGACCGGCTCTTGAGAAGACATCTTGCTCTAAATCTGCTACAGAAACAGCTCAAAACAAAAACAGAGGTTATTTGCATGATACGGTGGTCAAAACCTTTGGGAGATTATATTATGAATTTTTACCGACCAAAATAGGTATCGTGCAAGAAAACGGAGTCCGGAGAGCGCACGAGGTGCCCACGAGGCAGGGGGCGCGCCCAGGGGGGTAGGGCGCGCCTCCCACCCTCGTGGAAGCCTCGTGTCCTTCCCGGACTACTTCTTATTTTCCTATTTTTCTAAATATTCCAAAACGGAGAAAAATTGCCATTAGAATTGTTTTGGAATCAGTTTACTTACCGTACCACATACCTATTCCTTTTCGGAGTCTGAAACATTCTGGAAAGTGTCCCTTATGTATTCCTCCAGGGTTAAAGTTTCAATAATATTAGTTTCAACATTTATGGGATTACCTGAGATATAATGTTTGATTCTTTAACCGTTCATCACCTTCGGATTTGTGCCTTCGAAGTTGTTGATTTTTATGGCACCAGAACGATAGACCTCCTCGATAACGTAAGGCCCTTCCCATTTAGAGAGGAGTTTTCCTGCAAAAAATCTTAAACGGGAGTTGTATAGCAACACATAATCACCTGCATTAAACTCACGCTTTTGTATCCTTTTGTCATGCCATCTTTTAACTTTTTCTTTTGGCATTCTCATAGGCTCGGGTTCTCCATTCATCAAGTGAGCTTATGTCAAATAGCCTCTTCTCACCGGCAAGTTTGAAATCATAGTTGAGCTCTTTAATGGCCCAATATGCCTTATGTTCTAGTTCGAGAGGTAAGTGACATGCTTTTCCATAAACCATTTTATACGGAGACATACCCATAGGATTTTTATATGCAGTTCTATAGGCCCATAATGCATCATCAAGTTTCTTGGACCAATTCTTTCTAGATCTATTAACAGTCTTTTGCAAAATTAATTTGAGCTCTCTGTTACTCAATTCTACTTGACCACTAGACTGTGGGTGATAGGAGATGCATTTCTATGATTAACATCATACTTGGCGAGCATTTTACGGAAAGCACCATGAATGAAATGTGAACCACTATCAGTCATTAAATATCTAGGGACTCCAAACCTCGGAAAAATAACTTATTTAAGCATCTTAATAGAGGTGTTATGATCAGCACTACTAGTTGGAATAGCTTCTACCCACTTAGTAACGTAATCAACAGTGCTACCTCTTGAGCACTGCGTTGGTTTTCCCTTGAAGAGGAAAGGGTGATGCAGCAAAGTAGCGTAAGTATTTCCCTCAGTTTTTGAGAACCAAGGTATCAATCCAGTAGGAGGCTACGCGCGAGTCCCTCGTACCTGCACAATACAAATAAATCCTCGCAACCAACGCGATAAGGGGTTGTCAATCCCTTCACGGTCACTTACGAGAGTGAGATCTGATAGATATGATAGGATAATATTTTTGGTATTTTTGTGATAAAGATGCAAAGTAAAATAAAAGCAAAGTAAAAACAAAGGAAATAACTAAGTGTTGGAAGATTAATATGATGAAGATAGACCCGGGGGCCATAAGTTTCACTAGTGGCTTCTCTCAAGAGCATAAGTATTTTACGGTGGGTGAACGAATTACTGTTGAGCAATTGACAGAATTGAGCATAGTTATGAGAATATCTAGGTATGATCATGTATATAGGCATCACGTCCGAGACAAGTAGACCGACTCCTGCCTGCATCTACTACTATTACTCCACTCATCGACCGCTATCCAGCATGCATCTAGAGTATTAAGTTCATGAAAACAGAGTAACGCCTTAAGCAAGATGACATGATGTAGAGGGATAAATTCATGCAATGTGATAAAAACCCCATCTTGTTATCCTCGATGGCAACAATACAATACGTGCCTTGCTGCCCCTACTATCACTGGGAAAGGACACCGCAAGATTGAACCCAAAGCTAAGCACCTCTCCCATTGCAAGAAAGATCAATCTAATAGGCCAAACCAAACTGATAATTCGAAGAGACTTGCAAAGATAACCAATCATACATAAAAGAATTCAGAGAAGATTCAAATATTGTTCATAGATAATCTTGATCATAAACCCACAATTCATCGGTCTCAACAAACACACCGCAAAAAAGAAGAAGGTTGTATTGAGATCCGAAAAGAGAGAAGAAGCCATCTAGCTACTCACTATGGACCCGAAGGTTTGAGGTAAACTACTCACACTTCATCGGAGAGGCTATGGTGTTGATGTAGAAGCCCTCCGTGATGGATGCCCTCTCCGGCGGAGCTCCGGAACAGGTCCCAAGATGGGATCTCGTGGGTACAGAAGGTTGCGACGGTGGAATTAGGTTTTTGGCTCCGTATCTGATCGTTTGGGGGTACGTAGGTATATATAGGAGGAAGGAGTACGTCGGTGGAGCAACAGGGGGCCCACGAGGGTGGAGGGCGTGCCCTGGGGGGGGTGGGCGCGCCCCCTACCTCGTGGCTTCCTCTTTTGTTTCTTGACGTAGGGTCCAAGTCTCCCGGATCATAATCTTCCTAAAAATCACGTTCCCGAAGGTTTCATTCCGTTTGGACTCCGTTTGATATTCCTTTTCTGCGAAACTTTGAAATAGGCAAAAAAAACAGCAATTCTGGGCTGGGCCTCCAGTTAATAGGTTAGTCCCAAAAATAATATAAAAGTGAATAATAAAGCCCAATAATGTCCAAAACAGTAGATAATATAGCATGGAGCAATCAAAAATTATAGATACGTTGGAGACGTATCAAGCATCCCCAAGCTTAATTCCTGCTCGTCCTCGAGTAGGTAAATGATAAATAGATAATTTTTGATGTGGAGTGCTACTTGGCATAATTTCAATGTAATTCTTCTCAATTGTGGTATGAATATTCAGATCCGAAAGATTCAAGATAAAAGTTCATATTGACATAAAAATAATAATACTTCAAGCATACTAACTAAGCAATTATGTCTTCTCAAAATAACATGGCCAAAGAAAGTTCATCCCTACAAAATCATATAGTTTAGTCATGCTCCATTTTCGTCACACAAGAATGCTCTCATCATGCACAACCTCGATGACAAGCCAAGCAATTGTTTCATACTTTAGAAATCTCAAACCTATAAACTTTCACGCAATATATGAGCGCGAGCCATGGACATAGCACTATGGGTGGAATAGAATATGATGATGGGGGTTATGTGGAGAAGACAAAAAAGGAGAAAGTCTCACATCAACGAGGCTAATCAATGAGCTATGGAGATGCCCATCGATTGATGTTAATGCAAGGAGTAGGGATTGCCATGCAACGGATGCACTAGAGCTATAAATGTATGAAAGCTCAACAAAAGAAACTAAGTGGGTGTGCATCCAACTTGCTTGCTCATGAAGACCTAGGGCACTTGAGGAGGCCCATTGTTGGAATATACAAGCCAAGTTCTATAATGAAAAATTCCCACTAGTATATGAAAGTGACAAAACAAGAGACTCCTTATCATGAAGATTATGGTGCTACTTTGAAGCACAAGTGTGGCAAAGGATAGTAGCATTGTCCCTTCTCTCTTTTTCTCTCATTTTTTTGGGCCTTCTCTTTTTTATGGCCTTTCTCTCTTTTTTTATTCCTCACTTGGGACAATGCTCTAGAAAATGATGATCATCACACTTCTATTTATTTACAACTCAATGATTACAACTCGATACTAGAACAAAGTATGACTCTATATGAATGCCTCCGGCGGTATACCGGGATATGCAATGAACCAAGAGTGACATGTATGAAAGAATTATGAACGGTGGCTTTGCCACAAATACTATGTCAACTACATGATCATGCTAGCAATATGACAATGATGGATGTGTCATGATAAACGGAATGGTGGAAAGTTGCATGGCAATATATCTCGGAATGGCTATGGAAATGCCATAATAGGTAGGTATGGTGGCTGTTTTGAGGAAGATATAAGGAGGTTTATGTGTGAAAGAGCGTATCATATCACGGGGTTTGGATGCACCGGCGAAGTTTGCACCAACTCTCAATGTGAGAAAGGGCAATGCACGGTACCGAAGAGGCTAGCAGTGATGGAAGGGTGAGAGTGCGTATAATCCATGGACTCAACATTAGTCATAAAGAACTCACATACTTATTGCAAACATCTACAAGTCATCAAAAACCAAGCACTACGCGCATGCTCCTAGGGGCATAGATTGGTAGGAAAAGACCATCGCTCGTCCCCGACCGCCACTCATAAGGAGGACAATCAAAGAACACCTCATGTTTCAAATTTGTTACATAACGTTTACCATACGTGCATGCTACGGGACTTGCAAACTTCAACACAAGCATTTCTCAAATTCACAACTACTCAACTAGCACGACTTTGATATTATTACCTCCATATCTCAAAACAATCAACAAGCATCAAACTTCTCTTAGTATTCAACACACTCATAAGAAAGTTTTTACTATTCTTGAATACCTAGCATATTAGGATTATTTAAGCAAATTACCATGCTATTTAAGACTCTCAAAATAATCTAAGTGAAGCATGAGAGATCAATAGTTTCTATAAAACAAATCCACCACCGTGCTCTAAAAGATATAAGTGAAGCACTAGAGCAAAACTATATAACTCAAAAGATATAAGTGAAGCACAAAGAGTATTCTAATAATTTCCAAATCATGTATGGCTCTCTCAAAAGGTGTGTACAGCAAGGATGATTGTGGTAAACTAAAAAGCAAAGACTCAAATCATACAAGACGCTCCAAGCAAAACACATATCATGTGGTGAATAAAAATATAGCTCCAAGTAAAGTTACCGATGGAAGTAGACGAAAGAGGGGATGCCTTCCGGGGCATCCCCAAGCTTTGGCTTTTTGGTGTCCTTAGATTATCTTGGGGGTGCCATGGGCATCCCCAAGCTTAGGCTCTTGCCACACCTTGTTCCATAATCCATCAAAAATCTTTCACCCAAAACTTGAAAACTTCACAACACAAAACTCAACAGAAATCTCGTGAGCTCCGTTAGCGAAAGAAAACAAAAGACCACTTCAAGGTACTGTAATGAACTCATTCTTTATTTATATTGGTGTTAAACCTACTGTATTACAACTTCTCTATGGTTTATAAACTATTTTATTAGCCATAGATTCATCAAAATAAGCAAACAACACACGAAAAACAGAATCTGTCAAAAACAGAACAGTCTGTAGTAATCTGGAACTAACGCAAACTTATGGAACTCCAAAAAATCAAAGCCAAAATAGGACGACCTAGGCAATTTGTTTATTGATCAGCAGCAATTGGAATCACTATTTTATCACGTTCTGGTGATTTTTAACAATTGTTTTCGTGAACAGAAAGTTTCTGGAAATTACAGCAAGATCAAATAACTATCATCCAAGAAGATCCTATAGGTTTAACTTGGCACAAACACTAATTAAAACATAAAAACAAATCTAACCAGAGGCTAGAACAAATATTTATTCCTAAACATAAGCAAAAAGGAAAAAACTAAAATATAATTGGGTTGCCTCCCAACAGGCGCTATTGTTTAGCGCCCCTAGCTAGGCATAAAAGTAAGGATAGATCTAGGTAATGCCATCTTTGGTAGGCAATCCATAAGTGGCTCTCATGATAGATTCATATGGTAGTTTTATTTTCTTCCTAGGGAAGTGTTCCATGCCTTTCTTTAATGGAAATTGGAATCTAATATTCCCTTCCTTCATATCAATAATTGCACCAATCGTTCTAAGGAAAGGTCTACCGAGAATAATAGGACATGAAGGATTGCAATCTATATCAAGAACGATAAAATCTACGGGCACATAATTCCTATTTGCAACAATAAGAACATCATTAATTCTTCCCATAGGTTTCTTAATAGTGGAATCCGCAAGGTGCAAGTTTAGAGAGCAATCATCAAAATCACGGAATTCTAGCAAATCGCACAAAGTTTTGGGAATAGTGGAGACACTAGCACCCAAATCACATAAAGCATAGAACTCATGATCCTTAATCTTAATTTTAATAGTAGGTTCCCACTCATCATAAAGTTTTCTAGGGATAGAAACTTCCAACTCAAGCTTTTCTTCATAAGATTGCATCAAGGCATCAACGATGTGTTTAGTAAACGCTTTATTTTGACTATAAGCATGAGGAGAATTTAGCACGGATTGCAACAAGGAAATACAGTCTATCAAAGAGCAATTTTCATAATTAAATTCCTTGAAATCCAAAATAGTGGGTTTAGCAACATCTAGGGTTTTAATCTCTTCAATCCCACTTTTATCAATTTTAGCATCAAGATCTAAAACTCCGAATTTTTGGAACGCCTTCTAGGTAAAGGTGGATCATATTCAGTCCCATCATTATCAAGATTCATATTGCAAAACAAAGATTTAATAGGGGACACATCAATAACTTTTAGATCTTCATCTTTATTTTCATAGAAATTTGAAGAACACGCTTTCATAAAGCAATCTTTCTTAGCACGCATCCTAGCGGTTCTTTCTTTGCACTCATCAATGGAAATTCTCATGGCTTTGAGAGACTCATTGATATCATGCTTAGGAGGAATAGATCTAAGCTTTAAAGAATCAACATCAAGAGAAATTCTATCAACGTTCCTAGCCAATTCATCAACTTTAAGCAATTTTTCCTCAAGCAAAGCATTGAAATTCTTTTGTGAATTCATAAACTCTTTAACACTAGTCTCAAATTCAGAGGGCATCTTATTAAAATTTCCATAAGAGTTGTTGTAGGAATTACCATAATTATTAGAGGAATTACTAGGATAAGGCCTAGGATTAAAGTTTCCTCTATACGCGTTGTTACCAAAATTATTCCTACCAACAAAATTCACATCCATAGATTCATTATTATTCTCAATCAAAGTAGACAAGGGCATATCATTAGGATCAGAAGAAACACTCTTAGTAGCAAATAATTTCATAAGTTCATCCATCTTTCCACTCAAAACATTATATTATTCTATCGCATGCACTTTTTTATTAGTAGATCTTTCAGTGTGCCATTGAGAATAATTAACCATAATATTATCTAGGAGCTTAGTAGCTTCTCCTAAAGTGATTTCCATAAAAGTGCCTCCCGCGGCCGAATCTAAAAGATTTCTAGAAGCAAAATTAAATCCGACATAAAAATTTGTATAATCATCCACAAATTCAAACCATGAGTGGGGCAATTACGTATCATTAATTTCATCCTCTCCCAAGCTTGTGCAACATGTTCATGATCAAGTTGCTTAAAATTCATAATATCGTTTCTAAGAGAGATGATCTTAGCGGGAGGAAAACACTTAGAGATAAAAGCATCTTTGCACTTGTTCCAAGAATCAATACTATTTTTAGGCAAAGATGAAAACCAAGCTTTAGCACGATCTCTAAGAGAAAAAGGAAATAACTTCAATTTAACAATATCATTATCAATATCTTTCTTCTTTTGCATATCACACAAATCAACGAAGCTATTTAGATGAGTAGCGGCATCTTCACTAGGAAGGCCGGCAAATTGATCTTTCATGACAAGATTCAGCAAAGCAGCATTGATTTCACAAGATTCAGTATCTGAGTGCTAAGGAAATCATTATTGTTGGTATTGGTAAAGTCACATAATTTGGTATTATCTTGAGCCATCGTGACAAGGAAGCAATCCAACACACGAGCAAACAAAAAGCAAGCGAAAAAAGGTGAACAGAAAAGAGAGGGCGAATAAAACGGCAAGGGTGAAGTGGGGGAGAGGAAAACGAGAGGCAAATGGCAAATAATGTAATGCGGGAGATAAGGGATTGTGATGGGTACTTGGTATGTTGACTTTTGCGTAGACCTCCCCGGCAACGGCGCCAGAAATCCTTCTTGCTACCTCTTGAGCACTGCGTTGGTTTTCCCTTGAAGAGGAAAGGGTGATGCAACAAAGTAGCGTAAGTATTTCCCTCAGTTTTTGAGAACCAAGGTATCAATCCAGTAGGAGGCTACGCGCGAGTCCCTCGTACCTGCACAATACAAATAAATCCTCGCAACCAACGCGATAAGGGGTTGTCAATCCCTTCACGGTCACTTACGAGAGTGAGATCTGATAGATATGATAGGATAATATTTTTGGTATTTTTGTGATAAAGATGCAAAGTAAAATAAAAGCAAAGTAAAAAGCAAAGGAAATAACTAAGTGTTGGAAGATTAATATGATGAAGATAGACCCGGGGGCCATAGGTTTCACTAGTGGCTTCTCTCAAGAGCATAAGTATTTTACGGTGGGTGAACGAATTACTGTTGAGCAATTGACAGAATTGAGCATAGTTATGAGAATATCTAGGTATGATCATGTATATAGGCATCACGTCCGAGACAAGTAGACCGACTCCTGCCTGCATCTACTACTATTACTCCACTCATCGACCGCTATCCAGCATGCATCTAGAGTATTAAGTTCATGAAAACAGAGTAACGCCTTAAGCAAGATGACATGATGTAGAGGGATAAATTCATGCAATATGATAAAAACCCCATCTTGTTATCCTCGATGGCAACAATACAATACGTGCCTTGCTGCCCCTACTGTCACTGGGAAAGGACACCGCAAGATTGAACCCAAAGCTAAGCACTTCTCCCATTGCAAGAAAGATCAATCTAGTAGGCCAAACCAAACTGATAATTCGAAGAGACTTGCAAAGATAACCAATCATACATAAAAGAATTCAGAGAAGATTCAAATATTGTTCATAGATAATCTTGATCATAAACCCACAATTCATCGGTCTCAACAAACACACCGCAAAAAGAAGATTACATCGAATAGATCTCCACGAGAGAGGGGGAGAACATTGTATTGAGATCCAAAAAGAGAGAAGAAGCCATCTAGCTACTAACTATGGACCCGAAGGTCTGAGGTAAACTACTCACACTTCATCGGAGAGGCTATGGTGTTGATGTAGAAGCCCTCCATGATGGATGCCCTCTCCGGCGGAGCTCCGGAACAGGCCCCAAGATGGGATCTCGTGGGTACAGAAGGTTGCGGCGGTGGAATTAGGTTTTTGGCTCCGTATCTGATCGTTTGGGGGTACGTAGGTATATATAGGAGGAAGGAGTACGTCGGTTGAGCAACAGGGGGCCCACGAGGGTGGAGGGCGCGCCCCCCTACCTCGTGGCTTCCTCTTTTGTTTCTTGACGTAGGGTCCAAGTCTCCCGGATCATAATCTTCCTAAAAATCACGTTCCCGAAGGTTTCATTCCGTTTGGACTCCGTTTGATATTCCTTTTCTGCGAAACTCTGAAATAGGCAAAAAACAGCAATTCTGGGCTGGGCCTCCGGTTAATAGGTTAGTCCCAAAAACAATATAAAAGTGAATAATAAAGCCCAATAATGTCCAAAACAGTAGATAATATAGCATGGAGCAATCAAAAATTATAGATACGTTGGAGACGTATCAAACAGCAACTAAAATATGTGTATACCCATTAGAAGAAGGAAATGGTCCCATAAAATCAAAGCCCCAAACATCAAATGGTTCAATAACAAGTGAATAATTCATAGGCATTTCCTGACGTCTACTAATATTACCAATTCTTTGACATTCATCACAAGATAAGACAAACTTACGGGCATCTTTGAAGAGAGTAGGCCAATAAAAACCGGATTGCAATACCTTATGTGCAGTTCTATCTCCAGCGTGGTGTCCTCCGTAAGCCTCGGAGTGACACTTGCGTAGGATCTGTTGCTGTTCATGCTCAGGTACACAACGCCTAATAACACCATCTACTCCTTCTTTATAAAGATGTGGGTCATCCCAAAAGTAATTTCTCAAATCATAGAAAAACTTTTTCTTTTGCTGGCATGTGAAACTAGGTGGTATAAATTTAGCAACAATGTAATTAGCATAATCGGCATACCATGGAGCAGTACGAGAAGCATTTATGACATTCAGTTGTTCATCAGGAAAACTATCATCAATAGGTAGTGGGTCATCAAGAACATTTTCTAACCTAGACAAATTGTCTACAACGGGGTTCTCAGCTCCCTTTCTATCAATAATATGCAAATCAAATTCTTGTAGTAGGAGAACCCATCTAATAAGTCTAGGTTTAGCATCTTTCTTTTCCATAAGATATTTAATAGCAGCATGATCAGTGTGAATAGTTACTTTAGAATCAACAATATATGGTCTGAACTTATCACAAGAAAATACAACTGCTAAGAATTCCTTTTCAGTAGTAGCATAATTTCTCTGGGCATTGTCTAGAGTTTTACTAGCATATCGAATAACATTTAATTTCTTATCAACTCTTTGCCCTAGAACAGCACCTACAGCATAATCGCTAGCATCACACATAATTTCAAAAGGTTAATTCAAATCAGGTGGCTGAACGATAGGTGCAGAGATTAATGCTTTCTTAAGTATTTCAAATGCTTCTACACAATCATCATAAAAAACGAAAGGCATATCTTTTTGTAAGATATTAGTCAGAGGCCGAGAAATTTCTGAGAAGTCCTTAATGAACCTCCTATAAAAATCGGCATGACCAAGAAACTTCTTATACCTTTGATGTCCTTGGGACACGGCATCTTTTCAATAGCATCAACTTTAGCTTTATCAACTTCAATACCTCTTTCAGAAATTTTATGCCCCATGACAATGCCTTCATTAACCATAAAGTGGCACTTCTCCCAATTCAAGACAAGATTAGTTTCTTCACATCTCTGCAAAACTCGATCAAGATTGCTCAAGCAATCATCAAAAGAGGATCCATAAACGGAGAAATCGTCCATGAAAACCTCACATATCTTTTCACAAAAATCAGAGAATATAGCCATCGTGCATCTTTGAAAGGTAGCAGGTGCATTACATAAACCAAAAGGCATACGTCTATAAGCAAAAGTATCGAAAGGGCAAGTAAAAGTGGTCTTTGCTTGATCATCAGCTGACACAGGTATTTGAGAGAAACCAGAGTAACCATCTAGAAACCAAAAATGTGTATGTTTGGACAATCTTTCTAGCATTTGATCAATAAAAGGTAAGGGGTAATGATCTTTTTTAGTAGCCTTATTTAATTTTCGGAAATCAATTACCATCCTATAACGTGTAATAATTCTTTGTGGAATCAATTCATCTTTATCATTAGGAACGACAGTAATACCTCCCTTCTTAGGGACACAATGGACAGGACTTACCCACTGACTATCAGCAACGGGATAAATTATACCTGCCTTAAGGAGCTTTAGTATTTCCTTTCTTACCACTTCTTCCATCTTAGGATTCAGTCGTCGTTGATGATCAATAACTGGTTTGGCATCTTTCTCCAAATTTATTTTGTGTTGACATAGAGTGGGACTAATGCCCTTAAGATCATCAAGAGTATATCCAATAGCAGCACGGTGCTTCTTCAGAGTTTTCAATAATTTTTCTTCCTCCTTCTCTGAAAGGTTAGCACTAATAATAACAGGATATATCTTCTTTTCATCAAGATAAGCATATTTAAGAGTATCAGGCAACGGTTTAAGCTCAAACACGGGATCACCCTTGGGTGGAGGAGGATCCCCTAGGATTTCAACAGGCAAGTTGTGTTTCAGAATAGGTCCCTGTTAAAAGAATACTTCATCTATTTCCCTTCTTTCATTCATAAACATATCGTTTTCATGGTCTAGCAAATATTGTTCTAAAGGATCATTAGGAGGCACGACAATAGAAGCAAGACCAATAATTTCATCTTTACTAGGCAATTCCTCATCACGAGGTTATCTACGAAATTTAGAAAAATTAAACTCATGAGACATATCATCCAGGCCAATAGTAACAACATCCTTTTCGCAGTCTATCTTAGCATTAACAGTATTCAAGAAGGGTCTACCAAATATAATGGGACAAAAGCTATCTTGTGGGGAACCAAGAACAATAAAATCAACAGGATATTTAGCTTTCCCACACAAGACCTCAACATCTCTAACAATCCCAATTGGTGAAATTGTATCTCTATTGGCAAGCTTAATGGTGACATCAATTTCTTCTAACTCAGCAGGTGCAATATCATGCATAATTTCTTTGTATAAGGAAATAGGTATTGCACTAGCACTAGCACCCATATCACATAAGCCATGATAACAATGATCTCCTATTTTAACAGAAATAACAGGCATGCCTACCACAGGTCTATGTTTATCTTTAGCACCAGGTTTAGCGATCCTAGCAGTCTCATCACAAAAATAAATAACATGCCCATCGATATTATCAGCCAAGAGATCTTTAACGATAGCAATATTAGGTTCAACTTTAACTTTCTCAGGAGGTGTATAAGTTCTAATATTGCTTTTACGAACCACAGTTGAAGCTTTAGCATGATCCTTTATCCTAACAGGGAAAGGTGGTTTCTCAACATAAGCAGTAGGAACAACAGGATCATTATAAGTGATAGTCTTTTCTTCAAATTTAATAGGTGCAACTAATTTTACTTCAACGGGAGGATTATATTTAAACCACTTCTCCTTAGGGAGATCAACATGAGCAGCAAAAGATTCACAAAAAGAAGCTACTATCTCAGAGTCAAGTCCATATTTAGTGCTAAATTTACGGAAAACATCGGTATCCATAAAAGATTTAACACAATCAAACTTAGGTGGTATACCTGACTCCTTACCTTCGTCGAGATCCCAATCTTCAGAGTTGTGTTTAATTCTTTCCAATAAATTCCATTTGAATTCAATAGTCTTCATCATAAAGGAACCATTACAAGAAGTATCGAGCATGGAGCGATTGTTGTCAGAAAGCCGAGCATAAATTTTTTGAATAATCATCTCTCTTGAGAGCTCATGATTGGGGCATGAATATAACATTGACTTAAGCCTCCCTCAAGCTTGAGCGATGCTTTCTCCTTCGCGAGGCCAAAAATTATATATATAATTATGATCACGATGAACAAGATGCATAGGATAAAACTTCTGATGAAATTCCAATTTCAATCGCTTGTAGTCCGATGATCCCATATCATCACATAGCCTATACCATGTCAATGCATCTCCCTTCAAAGATAAAGGGAAGACCTTCTTCTTGATAACATCATCGGGCATACCTGCAAGCTTAAATAATCCACAAACTTCATCCACATAGATTAAGTGTAAATCGGGATGCAATGTTCCATCTCCTGCAAAAGGATTAGCTAGCAGTTTCTCTACATACCTGAAGGAATTTCAAAGTAAACATTTTCAGTAGGTTCAGTAGGTTGAGGAGAAACTATTTGATCTACTGGTCGAGGTGAAGATACCCCGAACAAGCCCCTCAAAGGATTTCTTTCCATAGTAACAAGTGACAGTAAATTTCAGCACACTATATAAATTTTTCCTTACCAAATTCCACCTACCAAAGGCGCTTCACTCGCCGGCAACAGCGCCAAAAAAGAGTCTTGATGACCCACAAGTGTACGGGATCTATCGTAGCCTTTTTGATAAGTAAGAGTGTCGAACCCAACGAGGAGCAGAAGGAAATGATAAGCGGTTTTCAGCAAGGTATTCTCTGCAAGCACTGAAATTATCGGTAACAGATAGTTTTGTGATAAAGTAATTTGTAACGGGTAACAAGTAACAAGTGTAAATAAAGTGCAGCAAGATGGCCCAATCCTTTTTGTAGCAAAGGACAAGCCTGGACAAACTCTTATATAGAGAAAAGTGCTCCCGAGGACACATGGGAATTATCGTCAAGCTAGTTTTCATCACGTTCACATGATTCGCGTTCGGTACTTTGTTAATTTGATATGTGGGTGGACCGGTCTTGGGTGATGTCCTTACTTGGACAAGCATCCCACTTATGATTAACTCCTATTGCAAGCATCCGCAACTACAAAAGAAGTATTAAGGTAAACCTAACCATAGCATGAAACATATGGATCCAAATCAGCCCCTTACGAAGCAACGCATAAACTAGGGTTTAAGCTTCTATCACTCTAGCAACCCATCATCTACTTATTACTTCCCAATGCCTTCCTCTAGGCCCAAACAATGGTGAAGTGTCATGTAGTCGACGTTCACATAACACCACTAGAGGAGAGACAACATACATCTCATCAAAATATCGAACGAATACCAAATTCACATGACTACTAATAGCAAGACTTCTCCCATGTCCTTAGGAATAAACGTAACTACTCACAAAGCATATTCATGTTCATAATTAGAGGGGTATTAATATGCATAATGGATCTGAACATATGATCTTCCACCAAATAAACCAACTAGCATCAACTACAAGGAGTAATCAACACTACTAGCAACCTACAGGTACCAATCCCAGACTTGGAGACAAAGATTGGATACAAGAGATGAACTAGGGTTTTAGAGGAGATGGTGCTGGTGAAGATGTTGATGGAGATTGGCCCCCACCCGATGAGAGGATCATTGGTGATGACAATGGCGATGATTTTCCCCTCCCGGAGGGAAGTGTCCCCGGCAGAACAGCTCCGCCAGAGCCCTAGATTGGTTCCGCCAAAGTTCCGCCTCGTGGCGGCGGAGTCTCGTCCCGAAAGCTTGCTTCTGATTTTTTTCTCGGACGAAAGACTTCATATAGCAGAAGATGGGCACCGGAGGGCCACCAGGGGGCCCACGAGGTAAGGGGGCGTGCCCAGGGGGTAGGGCGCACCCCCCCACCCTCGTGGCCAGGGTGTGGGCCCCCTCGGGTATTTTCTTCGCTCAGTATTTTTTATTATTTCAAAAAATAACTTTCGTGGAGTTTCAGGACTTTTGGAGTTGTGCAGAATAGGTCTCTAATATTTGCTCCTTTTCCAGCCCAGAATTCCAGCTGCCGGCATTCTCCCTCTTCATGTAATCCTTGTAAAATAAGAGAGAATAGGCATAAGTATTGTGACATAATGTGTAATAACAGCCCATAATGCAATAAATATCGATATAAAAGCATGATGCAAAATGGACGTATCAGTCATCACCCTTGACCCCAACACAATGAAGAGCAACACTATGGCAAACTCAAGTTCACCATGCCCAAGTTCACCGGAAACAATGATCCCGAAGAATACCTTTCATGGGCATTGATACGTCTCCAACGTATCTATAATTTTTTATTGTTCCATGCTATTATATTATCTGCTTTGGATGTTTAATGGGCTTTATTATACACTTTTATATTATTTTTGGGACTAACCTATTAACCGAAGGCCCAGTGCAAATTGTTGTTTTTTGCCTATTTCAGTGTTTCGCAGAAAAGGAATATCAAACGGAGTCCAAACGTAATGAAACCTTCGGGAGCGTGATTTTTGGAACAAACGTGATCCAGAGGACTTGGAGTGGACGTCAAGAAACAACCGAGGAGGCCACGAGGCAGGGAGGCGCGCCCCCACCCTCATGGGCCCCTCGTAGCTCCACCGACCTACTTCTTCCTCCTATATATACACATGTACCCCGAAAACATCCAGGAGCACCACAGAACCCTATTTCCACCGCCGCAACCTTCTGTACCCGTGAGATCCCATCTTGGGGCCTTTTCCGGCGCTCCGCCGGAGGGGGAATCGATAACGGAGGGCTTCTACATCAACACCATAGCCTCTCCGATGATGTGTGAGTAGTTTACCACAGACCTTCGGGTCCATAGTTATTAGCTAGATGGCTTCTTCTCTCTCTTTGGATCTCAATACAAAGTTCTCCTCGATCTTCTTGGAGATCTATTCGATGTAACTATTTTTGCGGTGTGTTTGTCGAGATCCGATGAATTGTGGGTTTATGATCAAGATTCTCTTTGAACAATATTTGAATCTCCTCTGAATTCTTTTATGTATGATTGTTATCTTTGCAAGTCTCTTCGAATTATCAGTTTGGTTTGACCTACTAGATTGATCTTTCTTGCAATGGGAGAAGTGCTTAGCTTTGGGTTCAATCTTGCGTTGCTCGATCCCAGTGACAGAAGGGGAAACGACACGTATTGTATTGTTGCCTTCGAGGATAAAAAGATGGGGTTTATATCATATTGCTTGAGTTTATCCTTCTACATCATGTCATCTTGCCTAATGCGTTACTCTGTTCTTATGAACTTAATACTCTAGATGCATGCTGGATAGCGGTCGATGTGTGGAGTAATAGTAGTAGATGCAGGCAGGAGTCGGTCTACTTGTCACGGACGTGATGCCTATATACATGATCATGCCTAGATATTCTCATAATTATGCACTTTTCTATCAATTGCTCGACAGTAATTTGTTCACCCACCGTAATACTTATGCTATCTTGAGAGAATCCACTAGTGAAACCTATGGCCCCCGAGTCTATTCCCCATCATATTAATCTCCTGTCAACTAGCTATTTATTTCGCCGTTTATTTTGCAATCTTTATCACAAAAATACCAAAAACATTATCTTATCATCTTTATCAGATCTCACTTTTGCAAGTGGCCGTGAAGGGAATGATAACCCCTTTATCGCGTTGGTTGCAAGGTTCTTATTTGTTCGTGTAGGTACGAGGGACTTGCATGTGGCCTCCTACTGGATTGAAACCTTGGTTCTCAAAACTGAGGGAAATACTTACGCTACTGTGCTGCATCACCCTTTCCTCTTCAAGGGAAAAACAACGCACGCTCAAGAGGTACCAAGAAGGATTCCTGGCGCCGTTGCCAGGGAGTCTACGCACAAGTCAAGACATACCAAGTACCCATCACAAACTCTTATCCCTCGCATTACATTATTTTCCATTTGCCTCTCGTTTTCCTCTCCCCCACTTCACCCTTGCCGTTTTATTCGCCCTCTCTTTCCGTTCACCTCTTTTTCGCTTTCTTCTTGTTTGCTTGTGTGTTGGATTTCTTGCTTGTCACGATGGCTCAAGATAATACTAAATTGTGTGACTTTTCCAATACCAACAACAATGATTTTCTTAGCACTCCGATTGCTCCTCTTACCGATGCTGAATCTTGTGAAATTAATGCTGCTTTGCTGAATCTTGTCATGGAAGATCAATTCGCCAGCCTTCCTAGTGAAGATGCCGCTACCCATCTAAACAACTTTGTTGATTTCTGTGATATGCAAAAGAAGAAAGATGTGGATAACGATATTGTTAAATTGAAGCTATTTCCTTTTTCGCTTAGAGATCGTGCTAAAACTTAGTTTTCGTCTTTGCCTAAAAATAGTATCGATTCATGGAATATGTGCAAAGATGCTTTTATCTCTAAGTATTTTCCTCCTGCTAAGATCATCTCTCTTAGAAACGATATAATGAATTTTAAGCAACTTGATCATGAACATGTTGCACAAGCTTGGGAGAGAATGAAATTAATGATACGTAATTGCCCCACACATGGTTTGAACTTATGGATGATTATACAAAAAATTATGCCGGATTGAATTTTGCTTCTAGAAATCTTTTAGATTCGGCCGCGGGAGGCACTTTTATGGTAATCACTTTAGGAGAAGCTACTAAACTCCTAGATAATATTATGATCAATTATTCTCAATGGCACATTGAAAGATCTACTAGTAAAAGGTGCATGCAATTGAAGAGATTAATGTTTTGAGTGGAAAGATGGATGAACTTATGAGATTGTTTGCTAATAAGAGTGTTTCTTCTGATCCCAATGATATGCCTTTGTCTACCTTGATTGAGAATAATAATGAATCTATGGATGTAAATTTTGTTGGTAGGAACAACTTTGGTAACAACGCTTATAGAGGAAACTTTAATCCTAGGTCGTATCCTAGTAATTCCTCTAATAATTATGGTAATTCCTACAACAACTCTTATGGAAATTTTAATAAGATGCCCTCTGGTTTTGAGACTACTGTTAAAGAATTTATAATTTCTCAAAAGAATTTCAATGCTTTGCTTGAAAAAAATTTGCTTAAGATTGATGAGTTGGCTAGGAACGTGGATAGAATTTCCCTTGATGTTGATTCTTTGAAACTTAGATCTATTCCACCTAAGCATGATATCAATGAGTCTCTCAAAGCTATGAGAATTTCTATTGATGAGTGCAAAGAAAGAACCGCTAGGATGCGTGCTAAGAAAGATTGCTTTGTGAAAGCGTGTTCTTCTAGTTTTCATGATAATAAGGATGAAGATCGAAAAGTGATTGATGTGTCCCCTATTAAATCTTTTTTTTGCAATATTAATCTTGATAATGATGGGACTGGATATGAATCAACTTTAGTTAAAAGGCGTCCCAATGATTCGGAGTTTTTAGATCTTGATGCAAAAATTGGTAAAAGTGGGATTGAAGAGGTCAAAACTTTACATAGCAATGAACCCACTATTTTGGATTTCAAGGAATTTAATTATGATAATTGTTCTTTAATAGATTGTATTTCCTTGTTGCAATCCGTGCTAAATTCTCCGCATGCTTATAGCCAAAATAAGGCTTTTACTAAACATATCGTTGATGCTTTAATGCAATCTTATGAAGAAAAGCTTGAATTGGAAGTTTCTATCCCTAGAAAACTTTATGATGAGTGGGAACCTACTATTAAAATTTAAATTAAAGATCATGAATGCTATCTTTGTGTGATTTGGGTGCTAGTGTTTCCACGATTCCAAAAACTTTGTGTGATATGTTAGGTTTCCGTGAATTTGATGATTGTTCTTTAAACTTGCACCTTGCGGATTCCACCATTAAGAAACCTATGGGAAGAATTAATGATGTTCTTATTGTTGCAAATAGGAATTATGTGCCCGTAGATTTCATTGTCCTTGATATAGATTGCAATCCTTCGTGTCCTATTATTCTTGGTAGACCTTTCCTTAGAACGATTGGTGCAATTATTGATATGAAAGAAGGGAATATTAGATTCCAATTTCCGTTAAGGAAAGGCATGGAACACTTTCCTAGAAAGAAAATTAAATTACCTTATGAATCTATTATGAGAGATACTTATGGATTGCATGCCAAAGATGATAATACCTAGAACTATCCTTGCCTTTATGCCTAGCCATGGGCGTTAAACGATAGCGCTTGTTGGGAGGCAACCCAATTTTATTTTTGTTTCTTGCTTTTTGGTTCTGTTTAGTAATAAATCTTTCATCTAGCCTCTGGTTATATGTGTTTTCATATATTAATTAGTGTTTGTTCCAAGTAGAACTTTGGGAAGACTTGGGTGAAGTCTTTTTGATCTTGCTGTAAAAAACAGAAACTTTAGCGCTCACGAGATTAGCTACAATTTTTTTACTGGAGAGTGCTATTTAGTTGATTCTTTTTGCAGATGATTAATAGATAAATTCCTCATGTCCAGCAATTTATTTTAGAATTTTTGGAGTTCCAGAAGTATGTGTTTGATACAGATTACTACAGACTGTTCTGTTTTTGATAGATTCTGTTTTTCGTGTGTTGTTTGCTTATTTTGATGAATCTATGGTTAGTATCGGAGGTTATGAACCATAGAGAAGTTGGAATACAGTAGGTTTAACACCAATATAAATAAAAAATGAGTTCATTACAGTACCTTGAAGTGGTGTTTTGTTTTCTTTCGCTAACGTAGCTCATGAGATGTTCTGTTAAGTTTTGTGTTGTGAAGTTTTCTAGTTTTGGGTAAAGATTTGATGGATTTTTGAACAAGGAGTGGCAAGAGCGTAAGCTTGGGGATGCCCAAGGCACCCCAAGGTAAAAATCAAAGGACAACCAAAAAGCCTAATCTTGGGGATGCCCCGGAAGGCATCCCCTCTTTTGTTTTCGTCCATCGGTAACTTTACTTGGAGCTATATTTTTATTCACCACATGATATGTATTTTGCTTGGAGCGTCTTGTATGATTTGAGTCTTTGCTTTTTAGTTCACCACAATCATCCTTGCTGTACACACCTTTTCGGAGACACACACATTAATCGGAATTTATTAGAATACTCTATGTGCTTCACTTATATCTTTTGAGCCAAACAATTTTGCTCTAGTGCTTCACTTATTTCTTTTAGAGCACGGTGGTGGTTTTATTTTATAGAAATTATTGATCTCTCATGCTTCACTTATGTTATTTTGAGAATATTTTAGAACAGCATGGTAATTTGCTTTGGCTATAAAATTAGTCTTAATATGATAGGCATCCAAGATGGATATAATAAAAACTTTCATAGAAGTGCATTGAATACTAGGAGAAGTTTGATACTTGATGATTGTTTTGAGATATGGAGATAGTGATATTAAGGTTGTGCTAGTTGAGTAGTTGTGAATTTGAGAAATACTTGTGATGAGGTTTCAAGTCCCGTAGCATGCACGTATGGTAAACGTTGTGTAACAAATTTGAAACATGAGGTGTTCTTTGATTGTCTTCCTTATGACTGGCGGTCAGGGACGAGCGATGGTCTTTTCCTACCAATCTATCCCCCCTAGGAGCATGCGCGTAGTGCTTGGTTTTTGATGACTTGTAGATTTTTGCAATAAGTATGTGAGTTCTTTATGACTAATGTTGAGTCCATGGATTATACGCACTCTCAACCTTCCATCATTGCTAGCCTCTTCGGTACCATGCATTGCCCTTTCTCACTTTGAGAGTTGGTGCAAACTTCGCCGGTGCATCCAAACCCCATGATATGATACGCTTTATCACACATAAACCTCCTTATATCTTCCTCAAAACAGCCACCATACCTACCTATTATGGCATTTCCATAGCCATTCCGAGATATATTGCCATGCAACTTTCCACCGTTCCGTTTATTATGACACGCTTCATCATTGTCATATTGCCTTGCATGATCATGTAGTTTACATCGTATTTGTGGCAAAGCCACCATGCATATTATTTCATACATGTCACTCTTGATTCATTGCCCATCCCGGTACACCGCTGGAGGCATTCATATAGAGTCATATTTTGTTCTAGTATTGAGTTGTAATCATTGAGTTGTAAATAAATAGAAGTGTGATGATCATCATTAATAGAGCATTGTCCCAAAAAAGGCCAAATAAAAGAGGAAGGCCCAAAAAAAGAAATAAAAAGGGGCAGTGCTACTATCTTTTTTCCACACTTGTGCTTCAAAGTAGCACCATGATCTTTATGATAGAGAGTCTCTTGTTTTATCATTTTCATATACTAGTGGGAATTTTTCATTATAGAACTTGGCTTGTGTATTCCAACAATGGGCTTCCTCAAATGCCCTAGGTCTTCATGAGCAAGCAAGTTGGATGCACACCCACTTAGTTTTTTTTGTTGAGCTTTCATACATTTATAGCTCTAGTGCATCCGTTGCATGGCAATCCCTACTCCTTGCATTGACATCAATTGATGGGCATCTCCCTAGCCCGTTGATTAGCCGCGTCAATGTGAGACTTTCTCCTTTTTTGTCTTCTCCACATAACCCCCACCATTATATTATATTCCACCCATAGTGCTATATCCATGGTTCACGCTCATGTATTGCGTGAAAATTGAAAAAAAGTTTGAGATTACTAAAGTACGAAACAATTACTTGGCTTGTCATCGGGGTTGTGCATGATGAGAGCATTCTCGTGTGACGAAAATGGAGCATGACCAAACTATATGATTTTGTAGGGATGAACTTTCTTTGGCCATGTTATTTTGAGAAGACATGATTGCTTAGTTAGTATGCTTGAAGTATTATTATTATTCTTATGTCAATATTAAACTTTTATCTTGAATCTTTCGGATCTGAACATTCATGCCACAATAAAGAAAATTACATTGAAGAATATGTTAGGAAGCATTCCACATAAAAAATTCTGTTTTTATCATTTACCTACTCGAGGACGAGCAGGAATTAAGCTTGGGGATGCTTGATACGTCTCCAACGTATCTATAATTTTTTATTGTTCCATGCTATTATATTATCTGCTTTGGATGTTTAATGGGTTTTATTATACACTTTTATATTATTTTTGGGACTAACCTATTAACCGAAGTCCCGGTGCAAATTGCTGTTTTTTGCCTATTTCAGTGTTTCGCCGAAAAGGAATATCAAACGGAGTCCAAACGGAATGAAACCTTCGGGAGCGTGATTTTTGGAACAAACGTGATCCGGAGGACTTGGAGTGGACGTCAAGAAACAACCGAGGAGGCCACGAGGCAGGGAGGCGCGCCCCCACCCTCATGG
Organism: Triticum aestivum; assembly: GCF_018294505.1. Lineage (NCBI taxonomy): Eukaryota > Viridiplantae > Streptophyta > Magnoliopsida > Poales > Poaceae > Triticum > Triticum aestivum. Next base: position 343,767,326 of record NC_057814.1, read on the forward strand.
GCCCCTCGTAGCTCCACCGACCTACTTCTTCCTCCTATATATACACATGTACCCCAAAAACATCCAGGAGCACCACGAAACCCTATTTCCACCGCCGCAACCTTCTGTACCCGTGAGATCCCATCTTGGGGCCTTTTCCGGCGCTCCGCCGGAGGGGGAATCGGTAAAGGAGGGCTTCTACATCAACACCATAGCCTCTCCGATGATCTGTGAGCAGTTTACCACAGACCTTCGGGTCCATAGTTATTAGCTAGATGGCTTCTTCTCTCTCTTTGGATCTCAATACAAAGTTCTCCTCGATCGTCTTGGAGATCTATTCGATGTAACTATTTTTGCGGTGTGTTTGTCGAGATCTGATGAATTGTGGGTTTATGATCAAGATTGTCTATGAACAACATTTGAATCTCCTCTGAATTCTTTTATGTATGATTTGTTATCTTTGCAAGTCTCTTTGAATTATCAGTTTGGTTTGGCCTTCTAGATTGATCTTTCTTGCAATGGGAGAAGTGCTTAGCTTTGGGTTCAATCTTGCGTTGCTCGATCCCAGTGACATAAGGGGAAACGACACGTATTGTATTGTTGCCATCGAGGATAAAAAGATGGGGTTTATATCATATTGCTTGAGTTTATCCTTCTACATCATGTCATCTTGCCTAATGCGTTACTCTGCTCTTATGAACATAATACTCTAGATGCATGCTGGATAGCGGTCGATGTGTGAAGTAATAGTAGTAGATGCAGGCAGGAGTCGGTCTACTTGTCGTGGACGTGATGCCTATATACATGATCATGCCTAGATATTCTCATAATTATGCACTTTTCTATCAATTGCGTGACAGTAATTTGTTCACCCACCGTAATACTTATGCTATCTTGAGAGAAGCCACTAGTGAAACCTATGGCCCCCGGGTCTATTCTCCATCATATTAATCTCCTGTCAACTAGCTATTTCTGTCGCCGTTTATTTTGCAATCTTTACTTTCAATCTTTATCACAAAAATACCAAAAATATTATCTTATCATCTTTATCAGATCTCACTTTTGCAAGAGGCCATGAAGGGATTGACAACCCCTTTATCGCGTTGGTTGCAAGGTTCTTATTTGTTTGTGTAGGTACCAGGGACTTGCATGTGGCCTCCTACTGGATTGATACCTTGGTTCTCAAAAACTGAGGGAAATACTTACGCTACTTTGCTGCATCACCCTTTCCTATTCAAGGGAAAAACAACGCATGCACAAGAGGTACCAAGAAGGATTTCTGGCGCTGTTGCCAGGGAGTCTACGCACAAGTCAAGACATACCAAGTACCCATCACAAACTCTTATCCCTCGCAGTACATTATTTTCCATTTGCCTCTCGTTTTCCTCTCCCCCACTTCACCCTTGCCGTTTTATTCGCCCTCTCTTTCCGTTCGCCTCTTTTTCGCTTTCTTCTTGTTTGCTTGTGTGTTGGATTGCTTGCTTGTCACGATGGTTCAAGATAATACTAAATTGTGTGACTTTTCCAATACCAACAATAATGATTTTCTTAGCACTCCGATTGCTCCTATTACCGATGCTGAATCTTGTGAAATTAATGCTGCTTTGCTGAATCTTGTCATGAAAGATCAATTCGCCAGCCTTCCTAGTGAAGATGCCGCTACCCATCTAAACAACTTTGTTGATTTCTGTGATATGCAAAAGAAGAAAGATGTGGATAACGATATTGTTAAATTGAAGCTATTTCCTGTTTCGCTTAGAGATCATGCTAAAACTTGGTTTTCGTCTTTGCCCAAAAATAGTATTGATTCATGGAATAAGTGCAAAGATGCTTTTATCTCTAAGTATTTCCTCCTGCTAAGATCATCTCTCTTAGAAACGATATTATGAATTTTAAGCAACTTGATCATGAACATGTTGCACAAGCTTGGGAGAGAATGAAATTAACGATACGTAATTGCCCCACACATGGTTTGAACTTATGGATGATTATACAAAAAATTATGCCGGATTGAATTTTGCTTCTAGAAATCTTTTAGATTCGGCCGCGGGAGGCACTTTTATGGAAATAACTTTAGGAGAAGCCACTAAAATCCTAGATAATATTATGGTTAATTATCCTCAATGGCAGACTGAAAGAGCTACTAGTAAAAAGGTGCATGCAATTTAAGAGATTAATGTTTTGAGTGGAAAGATGGATGAACTTATGAAATTGTTTGCTAATAAGATTGTTTCTTCTGATCCCAATGATATGCCTTTGTCTACCTTGATTGAGAATAATAATGAATCTATGGATGTAAATTTTGTTGGTAGGAACAACTTTGGTAACAACACTTATAGAGGAAACTTTAATCCTAGGTCGTATCCTAGTAATTCCTCTAATAATTATGGTAATTCCTATAACAACTCTTATGGAAATTTTAATAAGATGCCCTCTGATTTTGAGACTAGTGTTAAAGAATTCATGATTTCTCAAAAGAATTTCAATGCTTTGCTTGAAGAAAAATTGCCTAAGATTGATGAGTTGGCTACGAACGTGGATAGAATTTCCCTTGATGTTGATTCTTTGAAACTTAGATCTATTCCACCTAAGCATGATATCAATGAGTCTCTCAAAGCTATGAGAATTTCTATTGATGAGTGCAAAGAAAGAACCGCTAGGATGCGTGCTAAGAAAGATTGCTTTGTGAAAGCGTGCTCTTCTAGTTTTCATGATAATAAGGATGAAGATCTAAAAGTGATTGATGTGTCCCCTATTAAATCTTTGTTTTGCAATATGAATCTTGATAATGATAGGACTGAATATGAATCAACTTTAGTTAAAAGGCGTCCCAATGATTCGGAGTTTTTAGATCTTGATGCAAAAATTGGTAAAAGTGGGATTGAAGAGGTCAAAACTTTACATAGCAATGAACCCACTATTTTGGATTTCAAGGAATTTAATTATGATAACTGTTCTTTAATAGATTGTATTTCTTTGTTGCAATCCGTGCTAAATTCTCCGCATGCTTATAGCCAAAATAAGGATTTTACTAAACATATCGTTGATGCTTTAATGCAAGGCCACCATGCATATTATTTCATACATGTCACTCTTTATTCATTGCCCATCTCGGTACACCGCCGGAGGCATTCATATAGAGTCATATTTTGTTCTAGTATCGAGTTGTAAATAAATAGAAGTGTGATGATCATCATTAATAGAGCATTGTCCCAAAAAAAGGCCAAATAAAAGAGGAAGGCCCAAAAAAAGATATAAAAAGAAATAAAAAGGGGCAGTGCTACTATCGTTTTTTCCACACTTGTGCTTCAAAGTAGCACCATGATCTTTATGATAGAGAGTCTCTTGTTTTATCATTTTCATATACTAGTGGGAATTTTTCATTATAGAACTTGGCTTGTGTATTCCAACAATGGGCTTCCTCAAATGCCCTAGGTCTTCGTGAGCAAGCAAGTTGGATGCACACCCACTTAGTTTTTTTGTTGAGCTTTCATACATTTATAGCTCTAGTGCATCCGTTGCATGGCAATCCCTACTCCTTGCATTGACATCAATTGATGGGCATCTCCCTAGCCGCGTCAATGTGAGACTTTCTCCTTTTTTGTCTTCTCCACCTAACCCCCATCATTATATTCTATTCCACCCATAGTGCTATATCCATGGTTCACGCTCATGTATTGCGTGAAAATTGAAAAGAAAGTTTGAGATTACTAAAGTACGAAACAATTACTTGGCTTGTCATTGGGGTTGTGCATGATGAGAGCATTCTTGTGTGACAAAAATGGAGCATGACCAAACTATATGATTTTGTAGGGATGAACTTTCTTTGGCCATGTTATTTTGAGAAGACATGATTGCTTAGTTAGTATGCTTGAAGTATTATTATTCTTATGTCAATATTAAACTTTTATCTTGAATCTTTCGGATCTGAAAATTCATGCCACAATAAAGAAAATTAAATTAAAGAATATGTTAGGAAGCATTCCACATCAAAAATTCTGTTTTTATCATTTACCTACTCGAGGACGAGCAGGAATTAAGCTTGGGGATGCTTGATACGTCTGCAACGTATCTATAATTTTTGATTGTTCCATGCTATTATATTATCTGCTTTGGATGTTTAATGGGCTTTATTATACACTTTTATATTATTTTGGGACTAACCTATTAACCGAAGGCCCAGTGCAAATTGTTGTTTTTTGCCTATTTCAGTGTTTCACAGAAAAGGAATATCAAACGGAGTCCAAACGGAATGAAACCTTCGGGAGCGTGATTTTTGGAACAAACGTGATCCAGAGTACTTGGAGTGGACGTCAAGAAACAACCGAGGAGGCCACGAGGCAGGGAGGCGCGCCCCCACCCTCGTGGGCCCCTCGTAGCTCCACCGACCTACTTCTTCCTCCTATATATAAACATGTACCCCGAAAACAGCCAGGAGCACCACGAAACCCTATTTCCACCGCCGCAACCTTCTGTACCCGTGAGATCCCATCTTGGGGCCTTTTCCGGCGCTCCGCTGGAGGGGGAATTGATCACGGAGGGCTTCTACATCAATACCATCGCCTCTCCGATGATGTGTGAGTAGTTTACCATAGACCTTCGGGTCCATAGTTATTTTCTAGATGGCTTCTTCTCTCTCTTTGGATCTCAATACAAACTTCTCCTCGATCTTCTCGGAGATCTATTCGATGTAACTCTTTTTGCGGTGTGTTCGTCGAGATCCGATGAATTGTGGATTTATGATCAAGATTATATTTGAACAATATTTGAATCTCCTCTGAATTCTTTTATGTATGATTTGTTATCTTTGCAAGTCTCTTCGAATTATCTGTTTGGTTTGGCCTACTAGATTGATCTTTCTTGCAATGGGAGAAGTGCTTAGCTTTGGGTTCAATCTTGCGTTGCTCAAACCTAGTGACAGAAGGGGAAACGACACATATTGTATTGTTGCCATCGAGGATAAAAAGATGGGGTTTATATCATATTGCTTGAGTTTATCCCTCTACATCATGTCATCTTGCCTAATGCGTTACTCTGTTCTTATGAACTTAATACTCTAGATGCATGCTGGATAGCGGTCGATGTGTGGAGTAATAGTAGTAGATGCAGGCAGGAGTTGGTCTACTTGTCGCGGACGTGATGCCTACATACATGATCATGCCTAGATATTCTCATAATTATGCACTTTTCTATCAATTGCTCGACAGTAATTTGTTCACCCACCGTAATACTTATGCTATCTTGAGAGAAGCCACTAGTGAAACCTATGGCCCCCGGGTCTATTCTCCATCATATTAATCTCCCGTCAACTAGCTATTTCTGTCGCCGTTTATTTTGCAATCTTTACTTTCAATCTTTATCACAAAAATACCAAAAATATTATCTTATCATCTTTATACGATCTCACTTTTGCAAGTGGCTGTGAAGGGATTGACAACCCCTTTATCGCGTTGGTTGCAAGGTTCTTATTTATTTGTGTAGGTATGAGGGACTTGCGTGTGGCCTCCTACTGGATTGCTTGGTTCTCAAAAACTGAGGGAAATACTTACGCTACTTTGCTGCATCACCCTTTCCTCTTCAAGGGAAAACCAACGCATGCTCAAGAGGTAGCAGACATTGAAGGTTGACAAGATCTTTCGTTTGCACAACTATGAGGAAGTGAAGAAGATCACCATGGCATCCCTTGAGTTCCAAGATTATGTACTCATTTGGTGGGAGCAACTCATTGAACGTCGAGAAGCAAGAGGTGAACCACCAATCACAACTTGGGATCAAATGAAGGATGTCATGAGAGCGCGCTTCGTGCGTACCGTGACCTCTCAAGCGACTACAACTCCTTAACCAAGGAACAAAGACCGTTGAAGAGTACTTCAAGGAAATGGAGATTGCCATGATTGGAGCAAATGTCACGGAAGATGATGAGCAAACTATGGCACATTTCTTGAATGGACTCAATGACCCTATCAAGAAAAATCGCCGACTTCCAACCATACTCAGACCTCATCGAGCTAGTGCATCAAGCTACTAAAGCGGAGCAACAAGTGCAAGATGACTTCAAGTATGCCAAGTACTCTTCCAAGACATATGGCTCATACAATCAAGCTTCAATGACTCCAACACCTTCTACGTCAACAAAAGCACTGGCGACAAGTCTAGTTACAAGAAAACTTCGACAACCTCAAGTCGTCCTCCTACTACAAGCAACTTCAAGTCGAGAGCTTCATCATCTACAACTCCACCGGATGAGACCATCAAGACAAGTGCCATCAAATTCTTCACATGCGGCGGCCGAGGCCACAAGTCCTTCGAGTGTACCAATAAGCACACCATGATCCTCAATGACGACGGTACATACGACTCCATGAGTGAAGGAGAAATGGAAGCCCTTGATAATGTGGCTATGCACCGGCAAGTGAATGAAGATGAAGATGACCAAGTCTTTTGTGACGAAGATTCGAGCCCTGCTCTCGTTGTCTCCAAAGTCTTTACTCTTCCACATAAACAAGACGAAGACCAAAGATGCCATATCTTCCACACAAAGGTGGGCATCAATGGAAGGTCCGTGAAGTTCATCATCGACGGAGGAACTTGCCATAACTTGGCAAGTGAATAACTATGCTCCAAGCTCTAATTGGTCAAGATGAAGCACCTGCATCCCTACAAGGTCCAATGGCTTAGCGACTCTGGCACAATTCAAGTGGAACACATGGTCCAAGTCTCCTTCAAGATCGGAGCATATGAAGACACTTTGGAGTGTGATGTTGTTCCTATGTCTGTTTGCCACCTCCTACTTGGACGACCATGGCAATTTGACCGCGGTGTCATCCACAATGGGCGAACCAATCACTATAGCTTCAAGATGAAAGGGAAGGAGTACGTGCTACAACCTATGTCTCCAAGCCAAGTGATCGCTGACAAGCAAGCTACCAACCATCCTGGAGAAAATAGTGAGAGAGCGAACCACCAAAAAGAGAGTGAGCGCCACAAGCCCAAATTGAGTGCCTCCACGATGAGCGACAAGAAAAACTTAGTGCTATTCGCTACCAAAAGTGAGATGAGAGAAGTGTGTCAGAACCCATCAAATGTTATGCCCTATGTCCTTTTGTGCAAGGACGAGGGAACAAAAACTAACACCTCTCACAATCTACCTTTAGTGTTACATTCTCTATTGCAGGAATTCCAAGATGTTTCCTCGATGAACTACCTCCGGGACTCCCTCCTCTTCGAGGCATCAAACACCGCATCGACCTCATCCCTGGAGCACCTCTTCCTAACAAGGCTCCCTACCGCGTCAACCCCGAGGAAACCAAGGAGATCCAACGGGAAGTACAACAACTCATCGACAATGGCCATGTACGAGAAAGTTTGAGCCCATGTGCCATACCAGTAATCCTTGTTCCCAAGAAAGATGGTACATATCGCATGTGTTCTGATTGTCGTCCCATCAATGCTATCATTGTCCGATATAGATATCCTATTCCATGCCTCGTAGTCATACTAGGTGGTCTACAGATGTGTAGATGTATTCTTTTTCATGTCTCATGTTCGTCATACTGCCACGACTGTTGATCAATAGATGGTAAGTTATTCACGAGAAAACCTTGGTTGAGTGTGTGCGCGAGAGAGAGATAGCGCATGTGTGTGATATGGAGAGACTGAGGAAATGATACGAGATTCTTTGTCTGTCTGTGTGTGTGGAGGATAAAGAGAGACATGTGCATGGGGCTTTGTGTCATGTAATGTGGAAACACACAGACATAATCAGAGAGTGAGTGTGTGAGATACACATGCAGACATAGGGGGCGATCTGTGCACTACTACAACAAGGTGCTATACAAACGGTTTTTAACCCCTTTCCGCGACGACATTTGGAACCGTCGCCAAGTGAGTGTGGGCGATAGGGGGGGTCCTTCCCACACGACCCAGAAACCGTCGGGGATATGCCCTCCTGGCACACACGCTCGACAAAATGAGGTCGTGTGCGACCGGCGAGCGCTCAAATACGGAAATACATACAGTAGAGCTAAAAAATACAATTATACAGGAGAAATTGTTTCCGGTCGCAAGTACATCCCACACAGTCAGTCCCCGCTAAACGTTTCCGTTCGTATGTACATCCCACACAGTCAGTCCCCGCTAAACGTTTCCGTTCGTATGTACATCCCACACAGTCGCTCCACGGAAAACGTTTCCGTTCACAGGTACATCGCACACAATTTTTCCCGTTAAATCGTTTGTTATAGCGTTGCCATTGCACACGATATTAACAATTTTATCATTTGCGTTATTGAATGCATCACCCATGTTGCGTAGAAGAAACTGTGTGGCAAAGGCTGCCCATCACACACAGTTTTTATGTTGTAAACGTTTGCGTCAGGTGGCCTAACGCAAACATATTTCAAGAGGATGTCGTGTGTGATTGTTCATTAATCTAACACGGTTTATTCCTAGAAACTGTGTGCGCTATTGAATGCATCACACACAGTGTTTTCTCAATAACCGTTGGCAATAGAAAAATCCAATTAGCAGGCTAATTATCCGATTATTAATAATCCATTTATTAATCTAATTCACATTTCATATTAAGCACACAATATATTTCATTTTCATAATTGAAATACATCAGAGTACAACATCATATAGCTTCAGCACTCAGCTACCCCATTACACAACTACATCAGCACCAAGTTTCACATGCAACATCTATAACCTTTCGAAATTAGCATCATAGATGGTACATAGACAGATGTATCTCATCTGGAAAACTGCTGAAGCGAAAGGCGAATATTGAGCCTTCATTGATGTTGAAGGTCTTTGTAACTTTAGGCCAGTGCCTGTGGATGATTGACCGTCCATCCTTCGTCCTCTTCAGGAACACTTCAATATTGAACCGTGGGTGTTGTATGAATACCTTCTTCGCCTCCTGACCATACAGGTGGTTTGAGAGGTAATCATCAGTGAACTGCTTTGGAAAGGCCTGAAAACAAGGATGTGCATAAATATCTTCTCTATATTGGAAAGGGGGCAAAGGAATAAAAAGGCAAGGTATAATAGTTAGTACCATCCTGTAGTAAACTGATGTCTTCTTCATTGTGCAAACAAAGATCTTGTTGTTTTTTGTCGCTAATTTCTTTATCCTAACAATCCTTTTGAGTTTCTTGACTTGACTGATATTCATGGACAACTCATTTCCCCATATGCAAAAAGGGTTGAACTGTGGGTCAAAACCTCTGACAGCAGGACCTACATGTGCAAGACCAAATTGTTAAAAACCTAAATATTAGAATGGTTCCTGCAATTGCACAATAATGTGCTATTAGACAACGGACCATGAACGTGCTAACCTTGATTGTAAACCTCAGTGCTTCCCATTATTTCCCTGCAACACATATAAGGTAGTTAGTCATTAGGTCAAGTAAGGGTTCGCATGCTATGAGTAAAATATGTTGATGAAAAATAAGCATTGCAGATTCATCAGATTAATTCAAGCCACATGGAAAACCCATTTATCCAAACCAAGCATGATTAAGAACTAGGAAATATGTTTCTCATGTAGTGCAGCCGAATTCGATTTATTCCTCACATGCACAACAATACAAAATTCTACCCACGACAATTGGACATCGCATTGCAGAATTGAACCAAGCAGTTAACTAAACACCACAACAAATGAACCAAACATTAACTGAGCACCACATTGCACAATATAACATACTCCTAATAGAAGATCAGACAGTTAACCAAACCAAGCATGCTTAACAACTTGGAAATATAGCAATTGTATTTGTTTCTCATGTATTTAGTATAGCCAAATTCAATTTATTCCTCACATGGTATACAATAACAGAATGCACCCACAACAATTGAACATCGCATTGCAGAA